>NW_028154091.1:5000-37500 GCF_964211835.1 Anser anser | reverse complement strand
GAAGACAAAGCAGAGCAAGGCAAAACAAAGCAAAGCAGCACAGGGGAAAAGCAAAGCGGTAGTTTTTGTCCTTTGGGGAATCGCGTGATGTCGCTTAGCGTCCTCGAAAACCTCACCCGACACCGTTCCCAGCCGAATAGCAGCAGCGGGACCCACCTGGAGGCTCGCGCTCGCCAGAGAGCGGCGGGGAATGCGGAACAGACGGTGCCGGGTGGCCAGCCCTCCTGCCCCCACCCTCCGGTTCCGAGGGGACAGTCACCGGGCTACGGGGAGGCCAAGGTGCGCGTCGTCCGAGGGTTTATGCGTTCGTAAATACACACCGATCGACTCGTCGGCAAAATCGGCGGGACGGTCCGCAAAGGAAGCCTAGCGCAGCAAAGCAGAGCAGAGCGTTGCAGAGGAAAGCGGAGCGAGACAGAGCAAAGCCCCGCTAGGGGAAAGAAAGCGGAACGAAGAAAAGCAAAGTCAAGGAGGGCCAGGAAAAGCAAAACGAAGCAGGGGGCGAGAGAAACCAAAGCAAAGGAGGTCCAGGAAAAGAAAAGCGGCGTCCTGAACACAAAGTAAAGCCAAACAGAGCAAAGCAGGGCCAGGAAAAGCAAAACAAAGAAGGGCGAGAAAAACCCAAGCAAAGGAGGTCCAGGAAAAGAAAAGAGGCGTCATGAATACGAAATAAAGCCAAACAAAGCAAGGCAGGGCCGGGAAAAGCAAAACAAAGAAGGGCGAGAAAAACCCAAGCAAAGGAGGTCCGCGAAAAGCAAAGAGGTGCCGCGAACGCAAAGCAAAGCAAAGCAGGTCCAGGGAAAGCTAAACAAAGAGGGACAGAGAAAAAAAAAAAAAAAAAATGCAGGACCAAGGAAAGCAAGGCGATGCGGTGAATACAAAGCAGAGCAAAACAAAACAAAGCACGGCAAGGAAAAGCAAAGCAGACCAAGGCAAAGCAAAGTAGCGTGAGGAAAAGCAAAGCAGGGCCAGGAAAGGCAAAGCAAAGGACTTTGAGGCGAGGCGAAGCACAGCAGGGGTAGGAGAAGCAAAGCAAAGCAGAGAAGAAAAAGCAAAGCGGCGCCAGGAATACGAAGCAAAGCTAAGCAAAGGAAAGCGTGGCCGGAAGAAGCAAAACGTAGCAGGGCCAGGGAAGGCAAAGCAGAGCAAGGCAAAGCAAAGCAAACCCTGCGAGGAAAAAGAAAGCCTTATCGGGCAAAGAAAAGTCAGGCAGGGCCAGGAAAAGCAAAAGGAATCGGGGTCAGTAAAAACAAAGCAAAACAGGGCCGGGAAAAACAAAGCGGTGCCACGAATGCAAAGCAAAGCAAAGCAGGGCCAGGAAAAGCAAAGCAAAGAAAAACAGTGCTGTGAATACGAAACGTGTAGTTCCTTAGTGTCGTCCGAAATCGCACCCCCCACCCGCCCCAGACGAATAGGGAGGGGCCCGTTGCCGGGTAACGGGGAGGCGGGCGTTCAAGAAGGCGAGGGTGTGGCAGCGGCCCCCGGTTGCTTCCGGCCGCCGGCCGCTCTGACATAAGAGGCTCCCGCTCGGTCACGAGCAGCTCGCCACCTGTGCGACTCGCTGTGGCTGGCTGCCCGGCCGGTTTGCTTTAGCTTTTTATCGTTATATAAACGATCGATAGATATTTAATATTACGTATACTACTTAAAAGTTATTACAAAAGAAAGTACTAAATAAGAGTAAATATATATATAACGAAAACATAATAAAAAGAGTAGTAGTAATAATAATCGTTGTCAGTTTCCCCCTTTACTTTTACGAATCGAGTAGTTACTTAGCGTCGTTCGCAACCCCCACCCTCCCCAGACGAATAGCAACGGGGCCCACCTGGCGGCTCGCCGGACAGCGGGGGCCACAGAATAGACCCGGCCCGGTGGCCAGATCCCTGTCCCCTCGTCCGCCAGTTCCGAGGGGACAGTCGCCGAGGTGGGGGGAGGTCAAGGTGTGCGTCTGAGGGTTTACGTGTTTCTAAATACACCGATCGACTCGTCGGCAAAATCGGTGGGACGGTCTGCAAAAGAAGCCTAGAGCAGCAAAGCAGAGCAGAGCAGAGCAATGCGGAGGAAAGCAGAGCAAGGCAAAGCAAAGCCCCGCTAGGGAAAAGAAAGTGGCATAAGGAAAAGCAAAGCACGGCCAGAAAAAACAAAGGAAAAAGGGTAAAAAAAAAAAACCAAAAAGCAAAAAACAAACAAACAAACAAAAAAAACAAAGCAAAGTAGGGCCAGAAAAAGCAAAGCAAAGCATGGCCAGGAAAGGCAAAGCAGAGCAAAGCAGCACAAAGAAATACATAGCAGAGCCAGGAACACAAAGCAAAGCAAACAAAGGAAGGCATGGCCGGGGTGGGGGGGGGAGAAAAAAAAAAAAAAATGAGGGCCAGGGAATGCAGAGCAAAGCAAAGCAAAGCAGAGCAAAGCAGCACAAAGAAATGCATAGCAGAGCCAGGAACACAAAGCAAAGCAAAACAAAGGAAGGCATGGCCGGGGGGGGGGGGGGGGGGGCGGGGGGAGAAGGGGGGGGGGGGCGAAGAAAGAAAAAAAAAAAAGAGGGCCAGGGAATGCAAAGCACAGCAATGCGAAACAAAGCAAAGCAGCACAAGACAAAGCAAAGCACTGTCTGGAATTCAAGGCAAAGTGAAGCAAAGTAAAACAAAGCAGGGCCAGAAAAGGAAAGAAAAGCAGGGGTAAGAAAAGCAAAGCAAAGCATGGCCAGGAAAGGCAAATGACAGTAAGGCAAAGCAAAGCAGAGCAAAGTAGCACAAGGAAAAGCAAAGCAGGGCCAGGAAAGGCAAAGCAAAGGACTTTGAGGCGAGGCGAAGCACAGCAGGGGTAGGAGAAGCAAAGCAAAGCAGAGAAGAAAAAGCAAAGCTGCGCCAGGAATACGAAGCAAAGCTAAGCAAAGGAAAGCGTGGCCGGAAGAAGCAAAACGTAGCAGGGCCAGGGAAGGCAAAGCAGAGCAAGGCAAAGCAAAGCAAACCCTGCGAGGAAAAAGAAAGCCTTATCGGGCAAAGAAAAGTCAAGCAGGGCCAGGAAAAGCAAAACGAATCGGGGTCAGTAAAAACAAAGCAAAACAGGGCCGGGAAAAACAAAGCGGTGCCACGAATGCAAAGCAAAGCAAAGCAGGGCCAGGAAAAGCAAAGCAAAGAAAAACAGCGCTGTGAATACGAAACGTGTAGTTCCTTAGTGTCGTTCGAAATCGCAGCCCCCACCCGCCCCAGACGAATAGGGAGGGGCCCGTTGCCGGGTAACGGGGAGGCGGGCGTTCAAGAAGGCGAGGGTGTGGCAGCGGCCCCCGGTTGCTTCCGGCCGCCGGCCGCTCTGACATAAGAGGCTCCCGCTCGGTCACGAGCAGCTCGCCACCTGTGCGACTCGGTGTGGCTGGCTGCCCGGCCGGTTTGCTTTAGCTTTTTATCGTTACATAAACGATCGATAGATATTTAATATTACATATACTACTTAAAAGTTATTACAAAAGAAAGTACTAAATAAGAGTAAATATATATATAACGAAAACATAATAAAAAGAGTAGTAGCAATAATAATAATCATCGTTGTCAGTTTCCCCCTTTACTTTTACGAATCGAGTAGTTACTTAGCGTCGTTCGCAACCCCCACCCTCCCCAGACGAATAGCAACGGGGCCCACCTGGCGGCTCGCCGGACAGCGGGGGCCACAGAATAGACCCGGCCCGGTGGCCAGATCCCTGTCCCCTCGTCCGCCAGTTCCGAGGGGACAGTCGCCGAGGTGGGGGGAGGTCAAGGTGTGCGTCTGAGGGTTTACGTGTTTCTAAATACACCGATCGACTCGTCGGCAAAATCGGTGGGACGGTCTGCAAAAGGAGCCTAGAGCAGCAAAGCAGAGCAGAGCAGAGCAATGCGGAGGAAAGCAGAGCAAGGCAAAGCAAAGCCCCGCTAGGGATAAGAAAGTGGCATAAGGAAAAGCAAAGCACGGCCAGAAAAAAACAAAGGAAAAAGGGTAAAAAAAAAAAAAAACACAAAAAAAAAAAAACAAAAAACAAACAAACAAACAAAAAAAACCAAAGCAAAGTAGGGCCAGAAAAAGCAAAGCAAAGCATGGCCAGGAAAGGCAAAGCAGAGCAAAGCAGCACAAAGAAATACATAGCAGAGCCAGGAACACAAAGCAAAGGAAAACAAAGGAAGGCATGGCCGGGGTGGGGGGGGGAGAAAAAAAAAAAATGAGGGCCAGGGAATGCAGAGCAAGGCAAAGCAAAGCAGAGCAAAGCAGCACAAAGAAATGCATAGCAGAGCCAGGAACACAAAGCAAAGCAAAACAAAGGAAGGCATGGCCGGGGGGGGGGGGGGGGGGGGGGGGGGGGGGGCGAAGAAAGGAAAAAAAAAAACAGGGCCAGGGAATGCAAAGCACAGCAATGCGAAACAAAGCAAAGCAGCACAAGACAAAGCAAAGCACTGTCTGGAATTCAAGGCAAAGTGAAGCAAAGTAAAACAAAGCAGGGCCAGAAAAGGAAAGAAAAGCAGGGGTAAGAAAAGCAAAGCAAAGCATGGCCAGGAAAGGCAAATGACAGTAAGGCAAAGCAAAGCAGAGCAAAGTAGCACAAGGAAAAGCAAAGCAGGGCCAGGAAAGGCAAAGCAAAGGACTTTGAGGCGAGGCGAAGCACAGCAGGGGTAGGAGAAGCAAAGCAAAGCAGAGAAGAAAAAGCAAAGCAGCGCCAGGAATACGAAGCAAAGCTAAGCAAAGGAAAGCGTGGCCGGAAGAAGCAAAACGTAGCAGGGCCAGGGAAGGCAAAGCAGAGCAAGGCAAAGCAAAGCAAACCCTGCGAGGAAAAAGAAAGCCTTATCGGGCAAAGAAAAGTCAAGCAGGGCCAGGAAAAGCAAAAGGAATCGGGGTCAGTAAAAACAAAGCAAAGCAGGGCCGGGAAAAACAAAGCGGTGCCACGAATGCAAAGCAAAGCAAAGCAGGGCCAGGAAAAGCAAAGCAAAGAAAAACAGTGCTGTGAATACGAAACGTGTAGTTCCTTAGTGTCCTTCGAAATCGCACCCCCCACCCGCCCCAGACGAATAGGGAGGGGCCCGTTGCCGGGTTACGGGGAGGCGGGCGTTCAAGAAGGCGAGGGTGTGGCAGCGGCCCCCGGTTGCTTCCGGCCGCCGGCCGCTCTGACATAAGAGGCTCCCGCTCGGTCACGAGCAGCTCGCCACCTGTGCGACTCGGTGTGGCTGGCTGCCCGGCCGGTTTGCTTTAGCTTTTTATCGTTACATAAACGATCCATAGATATATAATATTATATATACTACTTAAGAGTTATTACAAAAGAAAGTACTAAATAAGAGTAAATATATATATAACGAAAACATAATAAAAACAGTAGTAGTAATAATAATAATAATCGTTGTCTGTTTCCCCCTTTACTTTTAGGAATCACGTAGTTACTTAGCGTCGTTCGCAACCCCCACCCTCCCCAGACGAATAGCAACGGGGCCCACCTGGCGGCTCGCCGGACAGCGGGGGCCACAGAATAGACCCGGCCCGGTGGCCAGATCCCTGTCCCCTCGTCCGCCAGTTCCGAGGGGACAGTCGCCGAGGTGGGGGGAGGTCAAGGTGTGCGTCTGAGGGTTTACGTGTTTCTAAATACACCGATCGACTCGTCGGCAAAATCGGTGGGACGGTCTGCAAAAGGAGCCTAGAGCAGCAAAGCAGAGCAGAGCAGAGCAATGCGGAGGAAAGCAGAGCAAGGCAAAGCAAAGCCCCGCTAGGGAAAAGAAAGTGGCATAAGGAAAAGCAAAGCACGGCCAGAAAAAACAAAGGAAAAAGGGTAAAAAACAAACAAACAAACAAACAAAAAAAAAAACAAAAAACAAAACAAAGTAGGGCCAGAAAAAGCAAAGCAAAGCATGGCCAGGAAAGGCAAAGCAGAGCAAAGCAGCACAAAGAAATACATAGCAGAGCCAGGAACACAAAGCAAAGCAAACAAAGGAAGGCATGGCCGGGGTGGGGGGGGAGAAAAAAAAAAAAAATGAGGGCCAGGGAATGCAGAGCAAGGCAAAGCAAAGCAGAGCAAAGCAGCACAAAGAAATGCATAGCAGAGCCAGGAACACAAAGCAAAGCAAAACAAAGGAAGGCATGGTCGGGGGGGGGGGGAGGGGGGGGGGGGGGGACGGGGGGAGGTGGGGGGGGGGAGCGAAGAAAGAAAAAAAAAAAAAACGAGGGCCAGGGAATGCAAAGCACAGCAATGCAAAACAAAGCAAAGCAGCACAAGACAAAGCAAAGCACTGTCAGGAATTCAAGGCAAAGTGAAGCAAAGTAAAAGAAAGCAGGGCCAGAAAAGGAAAGAAAAGCAGGGGTAAGAAAAGCAAAGCAAAGCATGGCCAGGAAAGGCAAATGACAGTAAGGCAAAGCAGAGCAGAGCAAAGTAGCACAAGGAAAAGCAAAGCAGGGCCAGGAAAGGCAAAGCAAAGGACTTTGAGGCGAGGCGAAGCACAGCAGGGGTAGGAGAAGCAAAGCAAAGCAGAGAAGAAAAAGCAAAGCTGCGCCAGGAATACGAAGCAAAGCTAAGCAAAGGAAAGCGTGGCCGGAAGAAGCAAAACGTAGCAGGGCCAGGGAAGGCAAAGCAGAGCAAGGCAAAGCAAAGCAAACCCTGCGAGGAAAAAGAAAGCCTTATCGGGCAAAGAAAAGTCAAGCAGGGCCAGGAAAAGCAAAACGAATCGGGGTCAGTAAAAACAAAGCAAAACAGGGCCGGGAAAAACAAAGCGGTGCCACGAATGCAAAGCAAAGCAAAGCAGGGCCAGGAAAAGCAAAGCAAAGAAAAACAGTGCTGTGAATACGAAACGTGTAGTTCCTTAGTGTCCTTCGAAATCGCACCCCCCACCCGCCCCAGACGAATAGGGAGGGGCCCGTTGCCGGGTTACGGGGAGGCGGGCGTTCAAGAAGGCGAGGGTGTGGCAGCGGCCCCCGGTTGCTTCCGGCCGCCGGCCGCTCTGACATAAGAGGCTCCCGCTCGGTCACGAGCAGCTCGCCACCTGTGCGACTCGGTGTGGCTGGCTGCCCGGCCGGTTTGCTTTAGCTTTTTATCGTTACATAAACGATCCATAGATATATAATATTATATATACTACTTAAGAGTTATTACAAAAGAAAGTACTAAATTAGAGT
The DNA here is from genome assembly GCF_964211835.1 of Anser anser. Taxonomy (NCBI): domain Eukaryota; kingdom Metazoa; phylum Chordata; class Aves; order Anseriformes; family Anatidae; genus Anser; species Anser anser. Next base: position 30,378 of record NW_028154091.1, on the reverse strand, counting down.
AAATATATATATAACGAAAACATAATAAAAACAGTAGTAGTAATAATAATAATAATCGTTGTCTGTTTCCCCCTTTACTTTTAGGAATCACGTAGTTACTTAGCGTCGTTCGCAACCCCCACCCTCCCGAGACGAATAGCAACGGGGCCCACCTGGCGGCTTGCCGGACAGCGGGGGCCACAGAATAGACCCGGCCCGGTGGCCAGATCCCTGTCCCCTCGTCCGCCAGTTCCGAGGGGACAGTCGCCAAGGTGGGGGGAGGTCAAGGTGTGCGTCTGAGGGTTTACGTGTTTCTAAATACACCGATCGACTCGTCGGCAAAATCGGTGGGACGGTCTGCAAAAGAAGCCTAGAGCAGCAAAGCAGAGCAGAGCAGAGCAATGCGGAGGAAAGCAGAGCAAGGCAAAGCAAAGCCCCGCTAGGGAAAAGAAAGTGGCATAAGGAAAAGCAAAGCACGGCCAGAAAAAAACAAAGGAAAAAGGGTAAAAAAAAAACAACCGAACAAACAAAACAACCAAAGCAAAGTAGGGCCAGAAAAAGCAAAGCAAAGCATGGCCAGGAAAGGCAAAGCAGAGCAAGGCAAAGCAAAGCAGAGCAAAACAGCACAAAGAAATGCATAGCAGAGCCAGGAACACAAAGCAAAGCAAAACAAAGGAAAGCATGGCGGGGGGGGGGGGGCGGTGGGGGGGGGGTTGGGGGGGGGGGGAGGGGGAAGAAAAACAAAAATGAGGGCCAGGGAATGCAAAGCACAGCAATGCAAAACAAAGCAAAGCAGCACAAGACAAAGCAAAGCACTGTCTGGAATTCAAGGCAAAGTGAAGCAAAGTAAAAGAAAGCAGGGCCAGAAAAGGAAAGAAAAGCAGGGGTAAGAAAAGCAAAGCAAAGCATGGCCAGGAAAGGCAAATGACAGTAAGGCAAAGCAAAGCAGAGCAAAGTAGCACAAGCAAAAACAAAGCAGGGCCAGGAAAGGTAGAGCAAAGGAAAGAAAGAAATTGAGGCAAGGCGAAGCACAGCGGGGGTAGGAAAACAAAGCAACGTAGAGAAGGAAAAGAGAAGCAGTGCCAGGAATACAAAGCAAAGCTAAACAAAGGAAAGCGTGGCCTGAAAAAGCAAAAGAAAGCATGCGCAGGGAAGGCAAAGCAGAGAAAGGGAAAGCAAGGCAGCACGAGGAAAACTAAAACAGTGTCAAAGAGGGAAGGCAAAGTAAAGCAAAACCAAACAAAGCACGGCCAGAAAAGCAGAGCAAGGCAAAGGAAAGCGAAGCAAAGTAGCACGAGGAAAAGCAAAGCATTGCCAGGAAAGACAAAGCAAACGAACCAAAGCAAAGCAATCTGAGGCAAAGCAAAGCAAAGCAGGGGCAGGAACAGCAGAGGAAAGGAGAGAAGGAAAAGCAAAAGTGTGCCCGGAAGAGCAGAGCAAAGCAAAGCAGAGCAAGGAAAAAGAAAGAGAAGCGAAGCAAATGTAAGGAGCTGGCGGCCAGCCCTCCTGCCGGTTCCCAGTGTCTGCGGGGCAAAGACCGCAGGGCCCTCATGCCGGGTAGAGCTGGCGGCCAGACTCGGACGGTGGCTGTACCCTGCTCGCCCGCTCCCCGGCCTCCCTGACACCTCATAGTCCGCCGTGACAGCGGGCAAGAACCATGTCTTGCTTTACCTGATTTTTTTTTTTTTTTTTTTCCCCCCCTGCATTTATTTATTTATTTATTGATTGTTGCCTTCCATCCAATGTAGTTGTGGGAATCATGTATTTACTGATCGTCGTTCAAAACCTCACCCAACACCGTCCCCAGACGGGGAGCAGTGGGGACCGCCTAGCGGCGGGCCACACGGCTGGGGCCACAGAACTGACCATGTCGGGTGGCCGGGCCTGCTGCCCCCACCCTCGAGTTGCGAGGGGACAGTGTCCGGGCTGCGGGGAGGCCCAGCTGTGTGTCTGAGGGTTTATGCGTTCCTAAATATACCCGATCGCCTCATTGGCAAAATCGTCGGGACAGTCTGCAAAGGAAGCCTAGCGCAGCACAGGAGAGCAGAGCAATGAAGAGGAAAGCCGAGCAAGGCAAAGCAAAGCAGTGCAAACTTGTACAAGGAAAGTCCCAGCAGTGCCAGGAACCGTAGAGCAAAGTAACGAAAGCAGTTTGAGGCAAGGCAAAGCACAGCAGGGGTAGGACAAGCAGAGCAGAGCAGAGAAAGTAAAACCAAGAGGTGCCAGGAATACGAAGCAAAGCAAAACAAAGGAAAGCGTGGCCCGAAAAAGCATGGCCAGGAAAGGCAACGCAGAGCAAGGCAAAGCAAAGCAATGCAAACTCGTACAAGGAAAGTCCCAGCAGTGCCAGGAAACGTAGAGCAAAGTAAAGAAAGCAGTTTGAGGCGAGACAAAGCACAACAGGGGTAGGAAAAGCAAAGCAGAGCAGAGAAGGTAAAGCAAAGTCGTGGCAGGAATACGAAGCAAAGCAAAACAAAGGAAAGCATGGCCTGAAAAAGCATGGCCAGGAAAAGCAAAGCGTGGCCAGGAAAACCAAAGCAAAAAGGTCCAAAAATAAAACAAAGCAATGCAATGAAAATGTATCTATACTAAAATAAAACAAACAAACAAACAAACAAACAAAACAAAAAAACGCAAAAAAAAGACCAAGCAAAGCAGGGCCAGGAAAAGCAAAGAAAAGCGTGTCCAGGAAAGGCAAAGCGGTGCAAGGCAGAGCAAAGCAAAGGAAAGTAGCACAAGGAAAAGCAAAGCAGGGCCAGGAAATGTAGAGCAAAAGAAAGAAAGCAGTTTGAGGAGGCAAGGCAAAGCACAGCAGGGGTAGGAAAAACAGAGCAGAGCAGAGAAAGTAAAACCAAGAGGTGCCTGGAATAAAAAGCAAAGCAAAACAAAGGAAAGCGTGGCCTGAAAAAGCACGGACAGGAAAGGCAAAGCAGAGCAAGGCAAAGCAAAGCAGTGCAAACTCGTACAAGGAAAGTCCCAGCAGGGCCAGGAAAGGTAGAGCAAAGTAACGAAAGCAGTTGGAGGCAAGGCAAAGCAGAGCAGAGAAAGTAAAACCTAGAGGTGCCAGGAATACAAAGCGAAGCGAAGCAAGACAAAGGAAAGCGTGGCCTGAAAAAGCAAAAGAAAACACGGCCAGTGGAGGCAAAGCAGAGCAAGGCAAAGCAAAGCAGTGCAAACTCGTACAAGGAAAGTCCCAGCAGTGCCAGGAAAGGTAGAGCAAAGTAAAGAAAGCAGTTTGAGGCGAGGCAAAGCACAGCAGGGGTAGGAAAAGCAAAGCAGAGCAGAGAAGGTAAGACCAAGAGGCGCCAGGAATACGAAGCAAAGGAAAACAAAGGAAAGCATGGCCTGAAAAAGCATGGCCAGGAAAGGCAACGCAGAGCAAGGCAAAGCAAAGCAGTGCAAACTCGTACAAGGAAAGTCCCAGCAGTGCCAGGAAAGGTAGAGCAAAGTAAAGAAAGCAGTTTGAGGCGAGGCAAAGCACAGCAGGGGTAGGAAAAGCAAAGCAGAGAAGAGAAGGTAAAACCAAGAGGTGCCAGGAATACGAAGCAAAGGAAAACAAAGGAAAGCGTGGCCTGAAAAAGCATGGCCAGGAAAGGCAAAGCAGAGCAAGGCAAAGCAAAGCAGTGCAAACTCGTACAAGGAAAGTCCCAGCAGTGCCAGGAAAGGTAGAGCAAACTAACGAAAGCAGTTTGAGGCAAGGCAAAGCACAGCAGGGGTAGGAAAAGCAAAGCAGAGCAGAGAAGGTAAAGCAAAGCCGTGGCAGGAATACAAAGCAAAGCAAAACAAAGGAAAGCGTGGCCTGAAAAAGCAAAAGAAAACATGGCCCGTGGAGGCAAACTAGAGCAAGGCAAAGCAAAGCAAAGCAAAGCGAAGTAGCACGAGGAAAAGCATAACATTGCCAGGAAAGACAAAGCAAACAAAGCAAAGCAAAGCAATCTGAGGCAAAGCAAAGCAAAGCAGGGGCAGGAACAGCGGAGGAAAGTAGAGAAGGAAAAGCAAAAGTGTGCCCGGAAGAGCAGAGCAGAGCAAAGCAAAGCAGAGCAAGGAAAAAGAAAGAGAAGCGAAGCACATGTAAGGAGCTGGCGGCCAGCCCTCCTGCCGGTTCCCAGTGTCTGCGGGGCAAAGACCGCAGGGCCCTCATGCCGGGTAGAGCTGGCGGCCAGACTCGGACGGTGGCTGTACCCTGCTCGCCCGCTCCCCGGCCTCCCTGACACCTCTTAGTCCGCCGTGACAGTGGGCAAGAACCATGTCTTGCTTTACCTGGTTTTATCTTTATTTATTTATTTATTTATTTATTTATTTATTGTTGCCTTCCATCCAATGTAGTTGTGGGAATCATGTAGTTACTTACCGTCGTTGAAAACCTCACCCAACGCCGTCCCCAGACGAATAGCAGTGGGGCCCGCCTAGCGGCAGGCCACACGGCTGGGGCCACAGAACTGACCATGTCGGGTGGCCGGGCCTGCTGCCCCCACCCTCGAGTTGCGAGGGGACAGTGTCCGGGCTGCGGGGAGGCCCAGCTGTGTGTCTGAGGGTTTATGCGTTCCGAAATATAACGATAGCCTCATCGGCAAAATCGTCGGGACGGTCTGCAAAGGAAGCCTAGCGCAGCACAGGAGAGCAGAGAAATGAAGAGGAAAGCCGAGCAAGGCAAAGCAAAGCAGTGCAAACTCGTACAAGGAAAGTCCCAGCAGTGCCAGGAAACGTAGAGCAGAGTAAAGAGAGCAGTTTGAGGCGAGGCAAAGCAAAGCAGGGGTAGGAAAAGCAAAGCAGAGCAGAGAAGGTAAAGCAAAGCCGTGGCAGGAAAACAAAGCGAAGCAAGACAAGGGAAAGCATGGCCTGAAAAAGCATGGTCAGGAAAGGCAACGCAGAGCAAGGCAAAGCGAAGCAGTGCAAGCTTGTACAAGGAAAGTCCCAGCAGTGCCAGGAAACGTAGAGCAAAGTAAAGAAAGCAGTTGGAGGCGAGGCAAAGCACAGCAGGTGTAGGAAAAGCAAAGCAGAGCAGAGAAAGTAAAACCAAGAGGTGCCAGGAATACAAAGCAGAGCAAGACAAAGGAAAGCGTGGCCTGAAAAAGCGTGGCCAGGAAAGGCAAAGCAGAGCAAGGCAAAGCGAAGCAGTGCAAACTCGTACAAGGAAAGTCCCAGCATTGCCAGGAAACGTAGAGCGAAGTAAGGAAAGCAGTTTGAGGCAAGGCAAAGCACTGCAGGCGTAGGAAAAGCAGAGCAGAGCAGAGAAAGTAAAACCAAGAGGTGCCAGGAATAAAAGCAGAGCAAGACAAAGGAAAGCGTGGCCTGAAAAAGCATGGCCAGGAAAAGCAAAGCGCAGCGAGGAAAACCAAAGCCAAAAGGTCCAAAAATAAAACAAAGCAATGCAATGAATATGTATCTAAAGTAAAAAAAAAAAAAAAAAAAAAAAAAAAAGGCAAAAAAGACAACAAGCAAAGCAGGGCCAGGAAAAGCAAAGTAAAGCGTGTCCAGGAAAGGCAAAGCGGTGCAAGGCAGAGCAAAGGAAAGGAAAGTAGCACAAGGAAAAGCAAAGCAGTGCCAGGAAATGTAGAGCAAAAGAAAGAAAGCAGTTTGAGGAGGCAAGGCAAAGCACAGCAGGGTTAGGAAAAGAAAGCAACGTAGAGAAGGAAAAGCAAAGCAGTGCCAGGAATACAAAGCAAAGCAAAACAAAGGAAAGCATGGCCTGAAAAAGCATGGCCAGGAAAGGCAACGCAGAGCAAGGCAAAGCAAAGCAGTGCGAACTCGTACAAGGAAAGTCCCAGCAGTGCCAGGAAACGTAGAGCAAAGTAAAGAAAGCAGTTTGAGGCGAGGCAAAGCACAGCAGGGGTAGGAAAAGCAAAGCACAGCAGAGAAGGTAAAGCAAAGCCGTGGCAGGAATACAAAGCGAAGCAAAACAAAGGAAAGCATGGCCTGAAAAAGCATGGCCAGGAAAGGCAACGCAGAGCAAGGCAAAGCAAAGCGGTGCAAACTCGTACAAGGAAAGTCCCAGCAGTGCCAGGAAACGTAGAGCAAAGTAAAGAAAGCAGTTTGAGGCGAGGCAAAGCAGAGCAGGGGTAGGAAAAGCAAAGCAGAGCAGAGAAAGTAAAACCAAGAGGTGCCAGGAATACGAAGCGAAGCAAGACAAAGGAAAGCATGGCCTGAAAAAGCAGGGCCAGGAAAAGCAAAGCGCAGCGAGGAAAACCAAAGCAAAAAGGTCCAAAAATAAAACAAAGCAATGCAATGAATATGTATCTAAAATTAAAAAAAAAAAAAAATAAAAAAAAAGGCAAAAAAGACAACAAGCAAAGCAGGGCCAGGAAAAGCAAAGTAAAGCGTGTCCAGGAAAGGCAAAGCAGTGCAAGGCAGAGCAAAGCAAAGTGAAGTAGCACAAGGAAAAGCAAAGCAGTGCCAGGAAAGACAGAGCAAACAAAGCAAAGCAAAGCAATCTGAGGCAAAGCAAAGCAAAGCAGGGGCAAGAAAAGCAGAGGAAAGTAGAGAAGGAAAAGCAAAAGTGTGCCCGGAAGAGCAGAGCAAAGCAAAGCAGAGCAAGGAAAAAGAAAGAGAAGCGAAGCAAATGTAAGGAGCTGGCGGCCAGCCCTCCTGCCGGTTCCCAGTGTCTGCGGGGCAAAGACCACAGGGCCCTCATGCCGGGTAGAGCTGGCGGCCAGACTCGGATGGTGGCTGTACCCTGCTCGCCCGCCCCCGGCCTCCCTGACACCTCATAGTCCGCCGTGACAGTGGGCAAGAACCATGTCTTGCTTTACCTGGTTTTATCTTTATTTATTTATTTATTTATTGATTGTTGCCTTCCATCCACTGTAGTTGTGGGAATCATGTAGTTACTGATCGTCGTTCAAAACCTCACCCAACACCGTCCCCAGACGGGCAGCAGTGGGGCCCGCCTAGCGGCAGGCCACACGGCTGGGGCCACAGAACTGACCATGTCGGGTGGCCGGGCCTGCTGCCCCCACCCTCGAGTTGCGAGGGGACAGTGTCCGGGCTGCGGGGAGGCCCAGCTGTGTGTCTGAGGGTTTATGCGTTCCGAAATATACCGATCGCCTCATCGGCAAAATCGTCGGGACGGTCTGCAAAGGAAGCCTAGCGCAGCACAGGAGAGCAGAGAGATGAAGAGGAAAGCCGAGCAAGGCAAAGCAAAGCAGTGCAAACTTGTACAAGGAAAGTCCCAGCAGTGCCAGGAACCGTAGAGCAAAGTAAAGAAAGCAGTTGGAGGCGAGGCAAAGCACAGCAGGGGTAGGAAAAGCAAAGCAGAGCAGAGAAAGTAAAACCAAGAGGTGCCAGGTATACGAAGCGAAGCAAGACAAAGGAAAGCGTGGCCTGAAAAAGCATGGCCAGGAAAGGCAACGCAGAGCAAGGCAAAGCAAAGCAGTGCAAACTCGTACAAGGAAAGTCCCAGCAGTGCCAGGAAACGTAGAGCAAATTTACGAAAGCAGTTTGAGGCAAGGCAAAGCACAGCAGGGGTAGGAAAAGCAGAGCAGAGCAGAGAAAGTAAAACCAAGAGGTGCCAGGAATACGAAGCGAAGCAAGACAAAGGAAAGCGTGGCCTGAAAAAGCATGGCCAGGAAAGGCAACGCAGAGCAAGGCAAAGCAAAGCAGTGCAAACTCGTACAAGGAAAGTCCCAGCAGTGCCAGGAAACGTAGAGCAAAGTAAAGAAAGCAGTTTGAGGCGAGACAAAGCACAACAGGGGTAGGAAAAGCAAAGCAGAGCAGAGAAGGTAAAGCAAAGTCGTGGCAGGAATACGAAGCAAAGCAAAACAAAGGAAAGCATGGCCTGAAAAAGCATGGCCAGGAAAAGCAAAGTGTGGCCAGGAAAACCAAAGCAAAAAGGTCCAAAAATAAAACAAAGCAATGCAATGAAAATGTATCTATACTAAAATAAAACAAACAAAGAAACAAACAAAACAAAAAAACTCAAAAAAAAGACCAAGCAAAGCAGGGCCAGGAAAAGCAAAGAAAAGCGTGTCCAGGAAAGGCAAAGCGGTGCAAGGCAGAGCAGAGCAAAGGAAAGTAGCACAAGGAAAAGCAAAGCAGGGCCAGGAAATGTAGAGCAAAAGAAAGAAAGCAGTTTGAGGAGGCAAGGCAAAGCACAGCAGGGGTAGGAAAAACAGAGCAGAGCAGAGAAAGTAAAACCAAGAGGTGCCTGGAATAAAAAGCAAAGCAAAACAAAGGAAAGCGTGGCCTGAAAAAGCACGGACAGGAAAGGCAAAGCAGAGCAAGGCAAAGCAAAGCAGTGCAAACTCGTACAAGGAAAGTCCCAGCAGGGCCAGGAAAGGTAGAGCAAAGTAACGAAAGCAGTTGGAGGCAAGGCAAAGCAGAGCAGAGAAAGTAAAACCTAGAGGTGCCAGGAATACAAAGCGAAGCGAAGCAAGACAAAGGAAAGCGTGGCCTGAAAAAGCAAAAGAAAACACGGCCAGTGGAGGCAAAGCAGAGCAAGGCAAAGCAAAGCAGTGCAAACTCGTACAAGGAAAGTCCCAGCAGTGCCAGGAAAGGTAGAGCAAAGTAAAGAAAGCAGTTTGAGGCGAGGCAAAGCACAGCAGGGGTAGGAAAAGCAAAGCAGAGTAGAGAAGGTAAAACCAAGAGGCGCCAGGAATACGAAGCAAAGGAAAACAAAGGAAAGCGTGGCCTGAAAAAGCAAAAGAAAGCATGCGCAGGGAAGGCAAAGCAGAGAAAGGGAAAGCAAGGCAGCAGGAGGAAAACTAAAACAGTGTCAAAGAGGGAAGGCAAAGTAAAGCAAAACCAAACAAAGCACGGCCAGAAAAGCAGAGCAAGGCAAAGGAAAGCGAAGCAAAGTAGCACGAGGAAAAGCAAAGCATTGCCAGGAAAGACAAAGCAAACGAACCAAAGCAAAGCAATCTGAGGCAAAGCAAAGCAAAGCAGGGGCAGGAACAGCAGAGGAAAGGAGAGAAGGAAAAGCAAAAGTGTGCCCGGAAGAGCAGAGCAAAGCAAAGCAGAGCAAGGAAAAAGAAAGAGAAGCGAAGCAAATGTAAGGAGCTGGCGGCCAGCCCTCCTGCCGGTTCCCAGTGTCTGCGGGGCAAAGACCGCAGGGCCCTCATGCCGGGTAGAGCTGGCGGCCAGACTCGGACAGTGGCTGTACCCTGCTCGCCCGCTCCCCGGCCTCCCTGAACCCTCATAGTCCGCCGTGACAGCGGGCAAGAACCATGTCTTGCTTTACCTGATTTTTTTTTTTTTTTTTTCCCCCCTGCATTTATTTATTTATTTATTTATTCTTGCCTTCCATCCAATGTAGTTGTGGGAATCATGTAGTTACTGATCGTCGTTCAAAACCTCACCCAACACCGTCCCTAGACGGGGAGCCGTGGGGACCGCCTAGCGGCGGGCCACACGGCTGGGGCCACAGAACTGACCATGTCGGGTGGCCGGGCCTGCTGCCCCCACCCTCGAGTTGCGAGGGGACAGTGTCCGGGCTGCGGGGAGGCCCAGCTGTGTGTCTGAGGGTTTATGCGTTCCGAAATATACCGATAGCCTCATCGGCAAAATCGTCGGGACGGTCTGCAAAGGAAGCCTAGCGCAGCACAGGAGAGCAGAGAAATGAAGAGGAAAGCCGAGCAAGGCAAAGCAAAGCAGTGCAAACTCGTACAAGGAAAGTCCCAGCAGTGCCAGGAAAGGTAGAGCAAAGTAAAGAAAGCAGTTTGAGGCGAGACAAAGCACAACAGGGGTAGGAAAAGCAAAGCAGAACAGAGAAGGTAAAGCAAAGTCGTGGCAGGAATACGAAGCAAAGCAAAACAAAGGAAAGCATGGCCTGAAAAAGCATGGCCAGGAAAGGCAACGCAGAGCAAGGCAAAGCAAAGCAGTGCAAACTCGTACAAGGAAAGTCCCAGCAGTGCCAGGAAACGTAGAGCAAAGTAAAGAAAGCAGTTTGAGGCGAGACAAAGCACAACAGGGGTAGGAAAAGCAAAGCAGAGCAGAGAAGGTAAAGCAAAGTCGTGGCAGGAATACGAAGCAAAGCAAAACAAAGGAAAGCATGGCCTGAAAAAGCATGGCCAGGAAAAGCAAAGCGTGGCCAGGAAAACCAAAGCAAAAAGGTCCAAAAATAAAACAAAGCAATGCAATGAAAATGTATCTATACTAAAATAAAACAAACAAAGAAACAAACAAACAAAACAAAAAAACGCAAAAAAAAGACCAAGCAAAGCAGGGCCAGGAAAAGCAAAGAAAAGCGTGTCCAGGAAAGGCAAAGCGGTGCAAGGCAGAGCAGAGCAAAGGAAAGTAGCACAAGGAAAAGCAAAGCAGGGCCAGGAAATGTAGAGCAAAAGAAAGAAAGCAGTTTGAGGCGAGACAAAGCACAACAGGGGTAGGAAAAGCAAAGCAGAGCAGAAAAGGTAAAGCAAAGTCGTGGCAGGAATACGAAGCAAAGCAAAACAAAGGAAAGCATGGCCTGAAAAAGCATGGCCAGGAAAAGCAAAGCGTGGCCAGGAAAACCAAAGCAAAAAGGTCCAAAAATAAAACAAAGCAATGCAATGAAAATGTATCTATACTAAAATAAAACAAACAAAGAAACAAACAAAACAAAAAAACTCAAAAAAAAAGACCAAGCAAAGCAGGGCCAGGAAAAGCAAAGAAAAGCGTGTCCAGGAAAGGCAAAGCGGTGCAAGGCAGAGCAGAGCAAAGGAAAGTAGCACAAGGAAAAGCAAAGCAGGGCCAGGAAATGTAGAGCAAAAGAAAGAAAGCAGTTTGAGGAGGCAAGGCAAAGCACAGCAGGGGTAGGAAAAACAGAGCAGAGCAGAGAAAGTAAAACCAAGAGGTGCCTGGAATAAAAAGCAAAGCAAAACAAAGGAAAGCGTGGCCTGAAAAAGCACGGACAGGAAAGGCAAAGCAGAGCAAGGCAAAGCAAAGCAGTGCAAACTCGTACAAGGAAAGTCCCAGCAGGGCCAGGAAAGGTAGAGCAAAGTAACGAAAGCAGTTGGAGGCAAGGCAAAGCAGAGCAGAGAAAGTAAAACCTAGAGGTGCCAGGAATACAAAGCGAAGCGAAGCAAGACAAAGGAAAGCGTGGCCTGAAAAAGCAAAAGAAAACACGGCCAGTGGAGGCAAAGCAGAGCAAGGCAAAGCAAAGCAGTGCAAACTCGTACAAGGAAAGTCCCAGCAGTGCCAGGAAAGGTAGAGCAAAGTAAAGAAAGCAGTTTGAGGCGAGGCAAAGCACAGCAGGGGTAGGAAAAGCAAAGCAGAGCAGAGAAGGTAAGACCAAGAGGCGCCAGGAATACGAAGCAAAGGAAAACAAAGGAAAGCATGGCCTGAAAAAGCATGGCCAGGAAAGGCAACGCAGAGCAAGGCAAAGCAAAGCAGTGCAAACTCGTACAAGGAAAGTCCCAGCAGTGCCAGGAAAGGTAGAGCAAAGTAAAGAAAGCAGTTTGAGGCGAGGCAAAGCACAGCAGGGGTAGGAAAAGCAAAGCAGAGAAGAGAAGGTAAAACCAAGAGGTGCCAGGAATACGAAGCAAAGGAAAACAAAGGAAAGCGTGGCCTGAAAAAGCATGTCCCGGAAAGGCAAAGCAGAGCAAGGCAAAGCAAAGCAGTGCAAACTCGTACAAGGAAAGTCCCAGCAGTGCCAGGAAAGGTAGAGCAAACTAACGAAAGCAGTTTGAGGCAAGGCAAAGCACAGCAGGGGTAGGAAAAGCAAAGCAGAGCAGAGAAGGTAAAGCAAAGCCGTGGCAGGAATACAAAGCAAAGCAAAACAAAGGAAAGCGTGGCCTGAAAAAGCAAAAGAAAACATGGCCCGTGGAGGCAAACTAGAGCAAGGCAAAGCAAAGCAAAGCAAAGCGAAGTAGCACGAGGAAAAGCATAACATTGCCAGGAAAGACAAAGCAAACAAAGCAAAGCAAAGCAATCTGAGGCAAAGCAAAGCAAAGCAGGGGCAGGAACAGCGGAGGAAAGTAGAGAAGGAAAAGCAAAAGTGTGCCCGGAAGAGCAGAGCAGAGCAAAGCAAAGCAGAGCAAGGAAAAACAAAGAGAAGCGAAGCACATGTAAGGAGCTGGCGGCCAGCCCTCCTGCCGGTTCCCAGTGTCTGCGGGGCAAAGACCGCAGGGCCCTCATGCCGGGTAGAGCTGGCGGCCAGACTCGGACGGTGGCTGTACCCTGCTCGCCCGCTCCCCGGCCTCCCTGACACCTCTTAGTCCGCCGTGACAGCGGGCAAGAACCATGTCTTGCTTTACCTGGTTTTATCTTTATTTATTTATTTATTTATTTATTTATTTATTTATTTATTTATTGTTGCCTTCCATCCAATGTAGTTGTGGGAATCATGTAGTTACTGATCGTCGTTCAAAACCTCACCCAACACCGTCCCTAGACGGGGAGCCGTGGGGACCGCCTAGCGGCGGGCCACACGGCTGGGGCCACAGAACTGACCATGTCGGGTGGCCGGGCCTGCTGCCCCCACCCTCGAGTTGCGAGGGGACAGTGTCCGGGCTGCGGGGAGGCCCAGCTGTGTGTCTGAGGGTTTATGCGTTCCGAAATATACCGATAGCCTCATCGGCAAAATCGTCGGGACGGTCTGCAAAGGAAGCCTAGCGCAGCACAGGAGAGCAGAGAAATGAAGAGGAAAGCCGAGCAAGGCAAAGCAAAGCAGTGCAAACTCGTACAAGGAAAGTCCCAGCAGTGCCAGGAAAGGTAGAGCAAAGTAAAGAAAGCAGTTTGAGGCGAGGCAAAGCACAACAGGGGTAGGAAAAGCAAAGCAGAGCAGAGAAGGTAAAGCAAAGTCGTGGCAGGAATACGAAGCAAAGCAAAACAAAGGAAAGCGTGGCCCGAAAAAGCATGGCCAGGAAAGGCAACGCAGAGCAAGGCAAAGCAAAGCAGTGCAAACTCGTACAAGGAAAGTCCCAGCAGTGCCAGGAAACGTAGAGCAAAGTAAAGAAAGCAGTTTGAGGCGAGACAAAGCACAACAGGGGTAGGAAAAGCAAAGCAGAGCAGAGAAGGTAAAGCAAAGTCGTGGCAGGAATACGAAGCAAAGCAAAACAAAGGAAAGCATGGCCTGAAAAAGCATGGCCAGGAAAAGCAAAGCGTGGCCAGGAAAACCAAAGCAAAAAGGTCCAAAAATAAAACAAAGCAATGCAATGAAAATGTATCTATACTAAAATAAAACAAACAAACAAACAAACAAACAAACCAAAAAAACGCAAAAAAAAGACCAAGCAAAGCAGGGCCAGGAAAAGCAAAGAAAAGCGTGTCCAGGAAAGGCAAAGCGGTGCAAGGCAGAGCAGAGCAAAGGAAAGTAGCACAAGGAAAAGCAAAGCAGGGCCAGGAAATGTAGAGCAAAAGAAAGAAAGCAGTTTGAGGCGAGACAAAGCACAACAGGGGTAGGAAAAGCAAAGCAGAGCAGAGAAGGTAAAGCAAAGTCGTGGCAGGAATACGAAGCAAAGCAAAACAAAGGAAAGCATGGCCTGAAAAAGCATGGCCAGGAAAAGCAAAGCGTGGCCAGGAAAACCAAAGCAAAAAGGTCCAAAAATAAAACAAAGCAATGCAATGAAAATGTATCTATACTAAAATAAAACAAACAAACAAACAAACAAACAAACCAAAAAAACGCAAAAAAAAGACCAAGCAAAGCAGGGCCAGGAAAAGCAAAGAAAAGCGTGTCCAGGAAAGGCAAAGCGGTGCAAGGCAGAGCAGAGCAAAGGAAAGTAGCACAAGGAAAAGCAAAGCAGGGCCAGGAAATGTAGAGCAAAAGAAAGAAAGCAGTTTGAGGCGAGACAAAGCACAACAGGGGTAGGAAAAGCAAAGCAGAGCAGAGAAGGTAAAGCAAAGCCGTGGCAGGAATACAAAGCAAAGCAAAACAAAGGAAAGCGTGGCCTGAAAAGCAAAAGAAAACATGGCCAGTGGAGGCAAAGCCGAGCAAGGCAAAGCAAAGCCCTGCTAGGGAAAAGAATGCGGCATAATGAAAAGAAATGACAAGCAGGGCCAGGCAAAGCAAAGCGCGGCCAGGAAAACCAAAGCAAAGAGGTCCAAAAATAAAAAAAAGCAATGCAATGAATGTGTAACTATATTAAAAAAACAAAAAAAAAAAAACAAAAAAACAAAAAACGCAAAAAAAAGACCAAGCAAAGCAGAGCCAGGAAAAGCAAAGTAAAGCATGTCCAGGAAAGGCAAAGCAGTGCAAGGCAGAGCAAAGCAAAGGAAAGTAGCACAAGGAAAAGCAAAGCAGTGCCAGGAAATGTAGAGCAAAAGAAAGAAAGCAGTTAGAGGAGGCAAGGCAAAGCACAGCAGGCGTAGGAAAAGCAAAGCAGAGCAGAGAAGGTAAAGCAAAGCCGTGGCAGGAATACAAAGCAAAGCAAAACAAAGGAAAGCGTGGCCTGAAAAAGCAAAAGAAAGCATGGCCAGTGGAGGCAAAGCAGAGCAAGGCAAAGCAAAGCAAAGCAAAGCAAAGTAGCACGAGGAAAAGCAAAGCATTACCAGGAAAGACAAAGCAAACAAAGCAAAGCAAAGCAACCTGAGGCAAAGCAAAGCAAAGCAGGGGCAGGAACAGCAGAGGAAAGCAGAGAAGGAAAAGCAAAAGTGTGCCCGGAAGAGCAGAGCAGAGCAAAGCAAAGCAGAGCAAGGAAAAACAAAGAGAAGCGAAGCAAATGTAAGGAGCTGGCGGCCAGCCCTCCTGCCGGTTCCCAGTGTCTGCGGGGCAAAGACCGCAGGGCCCTCATGCCGGGTAGAGCTGGCGGCCAGACTCGGACGGTGGCTGTACCCTGCTCGCCCGCTCCCCGGCCTCCCTGACACCTCATAGTCCGCCGTGACAGCGGGCAAGAACCATGTCTTGCTTTACCTGGTTTTATCTTTATTTATTTATTTATTTATTTATTTATTTATTTATTTATTTATTCTTGCCTTCCATCCAATGTAGTTGTGGGAATCATGTAGTTACTTACCGTCATTGAAAACCTCACCCAACGCCGTCCCCAGACGGGTAGAAGTGGGGCCCGCCTAGCGGCAGGCCACACGGCTGGGGCCACAGAACTGACCATGTCGGGTGGCCGGGCCTGCTGCCCCCACCCTCGAGTTGCGAGGGGACAGTGTCCGGGCTGCGGGGAGGCCCAGCTGTGTGTCTGAGGGTTTATGCGTTCCGAAATATACCGATCGCCTCATCGGCAAAATCGTCTGGACGGTCTGCAAAGGAAGCCTAGCGCAGCAAAGGAGAGCAGAGAAATGAAGAGGAAAGCCGAGCAAGGCAAAGCAAAGCAGTGTAAACTTGTACAAGGAAAGTCCCAGCAGTGCCAGGTAACGTAGAGCAAAGTTACGAAAGCAGTTTGAGGCAAGGCAAAGCACAGCAGGGGTAGGAAAAGCAGAGCAGAGCAGAGAAAGTAAAACCAAGAGGTGCCAGGAATACGAAGCGAAGCAAGACAAAGGAAAGCGTGGCCTGAAAAAGCATGGCCAGGAAAGGCAAAGCAGAGCAAGGCAAAGCAAAGCAGTGCAAACTCGTACAAGGAAAGTCCCAGCAGGGCCAGGAAACGTAGAGCAAAGTAAAGAATGCAGTTTGAGGCGAGGCAAAGCACAGCAGGGGTAGGAAAAGCAGAGCAGAGCAGGAAAAGTAAAACCAAGAGGTGCCAGGAATACGAAGCGAAGCAAAACAAAGGAAAGCATGGCCGGGGGGGGGTGGGGGGGGGTTGGGGGGGGGGGGAGGGGGAAGAAAAACAAAAATGAGGGCCAGGGAATGCAAAGCACAGCAATGCAAAACAAAGCAAAGCAGCAGAAGACAAAGCATAGCACTGTCAGGAATTCAAGGCAAAGTGAAGCAAAGTAAAACAAAGCAGGGCCAGAAAAGGAAAGAAAAGCAGGGGTAAGAAAAGCAAAGCAAAGCATGGCCAGGAAAGGCAAATGACAGTAAGGCAAAGCAAAGCAGAGCAAAGTAGCACAAGCAAAAACAAAGCAGGGCCAGGAAAGGTAGAGCAAAGGAAAGAAAGAAATTGAGGCAAGGCGAAGCACAGCGGGGGTAGGAAAACAAAGCAACGTAGAGAAGGAAAAGCGAAGCAGTGCCAGGAATACAAAGCAAAGCTAAATAAAGGAAAGCGTGGCCTGAAAAAGCAAAAGAAAGCATGCGCAGGGAAGGCAAAGCAGAGAAAGGGAAAGCAAGGCAGCAGGAGGAAAACTAAAACAGTGTCAAAGAGGGAAGGCAAAGTAAAGCAAAACCAAACAAAGCACGGCCAGAAAAGCAGAGCAAGGCAAAGGAAAGCGAAGCAAAGTAGCACGAGGAAAAGCAAAGCATTGCCAGGAAAGACAAAGCAAACAAAGCAAAGCAAAGCAATCTGAGGCAAAGCAAAGCAAAGCAGGGGCAAGAACAGCAGAGGAAAGCAGAGAAGGAAAAGCAAAAGTGTGCCCGGAAGAGCAGAGCAAAGCAAAGCAGAGCAAGGAAAAAGAAAGAGAAGCGAAGCAAATGTAAGGAGCTGGCGGCCAGCCCTCCTGCCGGTTCCCAGTGTCTGCTGGGCAAAGACCGCAGGGGCCTCATGCCGGGTAGAGCTGGCGGCCAGACTCGGACGGTGGCTGTACCCTGCTCGCCCGCTCCCCGGCCTCCCTGACACCTCATAGTCCGCCGTGACAGCGGGCAAGAACCATGTCTTGCTTTACCTGGTTTTTTTTTTTTTTTTTTTTCCCCCTGCATTTATTTATTTATTTATTTATTCTTGCCTTCCATCCACTGTAGTTGTGGGAATCATGTATTTACTGATCGTCGTTCAAAACCTCACCCAACACCGTCCCCAGACGGGGAGCAGTGGGGACCGCCTAGCGGCGGGCCACACGGCTGGGGCCACAGAACTGACCATGTCGGGTGGCCGGGCCTGCTGCCCCCACCCTCGAGTTGCGAGGGGACAGTGTCCGGGCTGCGGGGAGGCCCAGCTGTGTGTCTGAGGGTTTATGCGTTCCTAAATATACCGATAGCCTCATTGGCAAAATCGTCGGGACAGTCTGCAAAGGAAGCCTAGAGCAACACAGGACAGCAGAGCAATGAAGAGGAAAGCCGAGCAAGGCAAAGCAAAGCAGTGCAAACTTGTACAAGGAAAGTCCCAGCAGTGCCAGGAACCGTAGAGCAAAGTAACGAAAGCAGTTTGAGGCAAGGTAAAGCACAGCAGGGGTAGGACAAGCAGAGCAGAGCAGAGAAAGTAAAACCAAGAGGTGCCAGGCATACGAAGCAAAGCAAAACAAAGGAAAGCGTGGCCCGAAAAAGCATGGCCAGGAAAGGCAACGCAGAGCAAGGCAAAGCAAAGCAGTGCAAACTCGTACAAGGAAAGTCCCAGCAGTGCCAGGAAACGTAGAGCAAAGTAAAGAAAGCAGTTTGAGGCGAGACAAAGCACTGCAGGGGTAGGAAAAGCAAAGCAGAGCAGAGAAGGTAAAGCAAAGTCGTGGCAGGAATACGAAGCAAAGCAAAACAAAGGAAAGCATGGCCTGAAAAAGCATGGCCAGGAAAAGCAAAGCGTGGCCAGGAAAACCAAAGCAAAAAGGTCCAAAAATAAAACAAAGCAATGCAATGAAAATGTATCTATATTAAAATAAAACAAACAAACAAACAAACAAACAAAACAAAAAAACGCAAAAAAAAGACCAAGCAAAGCGGGGCCAGGAAAAGCAAAGAAAAGCGTGTCCAGGAAAGGCAAAGCGGTGCAAGGCAGAGCAGAGCAAAGGAAAGTAGCACAAGGAAAAGCAAAGCAGGGCCAGGAAATGTAGAGCAAAAGAAAGAAAGCAGTTTGAGGAGGCAAGGCAAAGCACAGCAGGGGTAGGAAAAACAGAGCAGAGCAGAGAAAGTAAAACCAAGAGGTGCCTGGAATAAAAAGCAAAGCAAAACAAAGGAAAGCGTGGCCTGAAAAAGCACGGACAGGAAAGGCAAAGCAGAGCAAGGCAAAGCAAAGCAGTGCAAACTCGTACAAGGAAAGTCCCAGCAGGGCCAGGAAAGGTAGAGCAAAGTAACGAAAGCAGTTGGAGGCAAGGCAAAGCAGAGCAGAGAAAGTAAAACCTAGAGGTGCCAGGAATACAAAGCGAAGCGAAGCAAGACAAAGGAAAGCGTGGCCTGAAAAAGCAAAAGAAAACACGGCCAGTGGAGGCAAAGCAGAGCAAGGCAAAGCAAAGCAGTGCAAACTCGTACAAGGAAAGTCCCAGCAGTGCCAGGAAAGGTAGAGCAAAGTAAAGAAAGCAGTTTGAGGCGAGGCAAAGCACAGCAGGGGTAGGAAAAGCAAAGCAGAGCAGAGAAGGTAAAACCAAGAGGCGCCAGGAATACGAAGCAAAGGAAAACAAAGGAAAGCATGGCCTGAAAAAGCATGGCCAGGAAAGGCAAAGCAGAGCAAGGCAAAGCAAAGCAGTGCAAACTCGTACAAGGAAAGTCCCAGCAGTGCCAGGAAACGTAGAGCAAACTAACGAAAGCAGTTTGAGGCAAGGCAAAGCACAGCAGGGGTAGGAAAAGCAAAGCAGAGCAGAGAAGGTAAAGCAAAGCCGTGGCAGGAATACAAAGCAAAGCAAAACAAAGGAAAGCGTGGCCTGAAAAAGCAAAAGAAAACATGGCCAGTGGAGGCAAACTAGAGCAAGGCAAAGCAAAGCAAAGCAAAGCGAAGTAGCACGAGGAAAAGCAAAGCATTGCCAGGAAAGACAAAGCAAACAAAGCAAAGCAAAGCAATCTGAGGCAAAGCAGAGCAAAGCAGGGGCAGGAACAGCAGAGGAAAGTAGAGAAGGAAAAGCAAAAGTGTGCCCGGAAGAGCAGAGCAGAGCAGAGCAAAGCAGAGCAAGGAAAAAGAAAGAGAAGCGAAGCAAATGTAAGGAGCTGGCGGCCAGCCCTCCTGCCGGTTCCCAGTGTCTGCGGGGCAAAGACCGCAGGGCCCTCATGCCGGGTAGAGCTGGCGGCCAGACTTGGACGGTGGCTGTACCCTGCTCGCCCGCTCCCCGGCCTCCCTGACACCTCATAGTCCGCCGTGACAGCGGGCAAGAACCATGTCTTGCTTTACCTGGTTTTATCTTTATTTATTTATTTATTTATTTATTTATTGTTGCCTTCCATCCAATGTAGTTGTGGGAATCATGTAGTTACTTACCGTCGTTGAAAACCTCACCCAACGCCGTCCCCAGACGAATAGCAGTGGGGCCCGCCTAGCAGCAGGCCACACGGCTGGGGCCACAGAACTGACCATGTCGGGTGGCCGGGCCTGGTGCCCCCACCCTCGAGTTGCGAGGGGACAGTGTCCGGGCTGCGGGGAGGCCCAGCTGTGTGTCTGAGGGTTTATGCGTTCCGAAATATACCGATCGCCTCATCGGCAAAATCGTCGGGACGGTCTGCAAAGGAAGCCTAGCGCAGCACAGGAGAGCAGAGAAATGAAGAGGAAAGCCGAGCAAGGCAAAGCAAAGCAGTGCAAACTGGTACAAGGAATGTCCCAGCAGTGCCAGGAACCGTAGAGCAAAGTAAAGAAAGCAGTTTGAGGCGAGGCAAAGCACAGCAGGGGTAGGAAAAGCAAAGCAGAGCAGAGAAAGTAAAACCAAGATGTGCCAGGAATAAAAGCAGAGCAAGACAAAGGAAAGGGTGGCCTGAAAAAGCATGGCCAGGAGAAGCAAAGCGCGGCGAGGAAAACTAAAGCCAAAAGGTCCAAAAATAAAACAAAGCAATGCAATGAATATGTATCTAAGGTAAAAAAAAAAAATAAAAAATAAAAAAAAAAGGCAAAAAAAACCAACAAGCAAAGCAGGGCCAGGAAAAGCAAAGTAAAGCGTGTCCAGGAAAGGCAAAGCAGTGCAAGGCAGAGCAAAGCAAAGGAAAGTAGCACAAGGAAAAGCAAAGCAGTGCCAGGAAATGTAGAGCAAAACAAAGAAAGCAGTTTGAGGAGGCAAGGCAAAGCACAGCAGGGGTAGGAAAAGAAAGCAACGTAGAGAAGGAAAAGCAAAGCAGTGCCAGGAATACAAAGCAAAGCTAAATAAAGGAAAGCATGGCCTGAAAAAGCATGGCCAGGAAAGGCAAAGCAGAGCAAGGCAGAGCAAAGCAGTGCGAACTCGTACAAGGAAAGTCCCAGCAGTGCCAGGAAAGGTAGAGCAAAGTAACAAAAGCAGTTTGAGGAGGCAAGGCAAAGCACAGCAGGGGTAGGAAAAGCAAAGCAGAGCAGAGAAAGTAAAACCAAGAGGTGACAGGCATACGAAGCAAAGGAAAACAAAGGAAAGCATGGCCTGAAAAAGCATGGCCAGGAAAGGCAACGCAGAGCAAGGCAAAGCAAAGCAGTGCAAACTCGTACAAGGAAAGTCCCAGCAGTGCCAGGAAAGGTAGAGCAAAGTAACAAAAGCAGTTTGAGGAGGCAAGGCAAAGCACAGCAGGGGTAGGAAAAGCAAAGCAGAGCAGAGAAGGTAAAACCAAGAGGTGCCAGGAATACGAAGCGAAGCAAAGCAAGACAAAAGAAAGCGTGGCCTGAAAAAGCAAAAGAAAACATGGCCAGTGGAGGCAAAGCAGAGCAAGGCAAAGCAAAGCAAAGCAAAGTAGCACGAGGAAAAGCAAAGCATTGCCAGGAAAGACAAAGCAAACAAAGCAAAGCAAAGCAATCTGAGGCAAAGCAGAGCAAAGCAGGGGCAAGAACAGCAGAGGAAAGTAGAGAAGTAAAAGCAAAAGTGTGCCCGGAAGAGCAGAGCAGAGCAAAGCAAAGCAGAGCAAGGAAAAAGAAAGAGAAGCGAAGCAAATGGAAGGAGCTGGCGGCCAGCCCTCCTGCCGGTTCCCAGTGTCTGCGGGGCAAAGACCGCAGGGCCCTCATGCCGGGTAGAGCTGGCGGCCAGACTCGGACGGTGGCTGTACCCTGCTCGCCCGCTCCCCGGCCTCCCTGAACCCTCATAGTCCGCCGTGACAGCGGGCAAGAACCATGTCTTGCTTTACCTGGTTTTATCTTTATTTATTTATTTATTTATTTATTGATTGTTGCCTTCCATCCACTGTAGTTGTGGGAATCATGTAGTTACTGATCGTCGTTCAAAACCTCACCCAACACCGTCCCCAGACGGGGAGCAGTGGGGACCGCCTAGCGGCGGGCCACACGGCTGGGGCCACAGAACTGACCATGTCGGGTGGCCGGGCCTGCTGCCCCCACCCTCGAGTTGCGAGGGGACAGTGTCCGGGCTGCGGGGAGGCCCAGCTGTGTGTCTGAGGGTTTATGCGTTCCGAAATATACCGATCGCCTCATCGGCAAAATCGTCGGGACGGTCTGCAAAGGAAGCCTAGCGCAGCACAGGAGAGCAGAGAAATGAAGAGGAAAGCCGAGCAAGGCAAAGCAAAGCAGTGCAAACTTGTACAAGGAAAGTCCCAGCAGTGCCAGGTAACGTAGAGCAGAGTAAAGAAAGCAGTTGGAGGCGAGGCAAAGCACAGCAGGGGTAGGAAAAGCAGAGCAGAGCAGAGAAGGTAAAACCAAGAGGTGTCAGGTATACGAAGCGAAGCAAGACAAAGGAAAGCGTGGCCTGAAAAAGCATGGCCCGGAAAGGCAAAGCAGAGCAAGGCAAAGCGAAGCAGTGCAAACTCGTACAAGGAAAGTCCCAGCAGTGCCAGGAAACGTAGAGCGAAGTAAGGAAAGCAGATTGAGGCAAGGCAAAGCACTGCAGGGGTAGGAAAAGCAGAGCAGAGCAGAGAAAGTAAAACCAAGAAGTGCCAGGAATAAAAGCAGAGCAAGACAAAGGAAAGCGTGGCCTGAAAAAGCATGTCCCGGAAAGGCAAAGCAGAGCAAGGCAAAGCAAAGCAGTGCAAACTTGTACAAGGAAAGTCCCAGCAGTGCCAGGAAACGTAGAGCAAATTTACGAAAGCAGTTTGAGGCGAGGCAAAGCACAGCAGGGGTAGGAAAAGCAGAGCAGAGCAGAGAAAGTAAAACCAAGAGGTGCCAGGAATACGAAGCGAAGCAAGACAAAGGAAAGCGTGGCCTGAAAAAGCATGGCCAGGAAAGGCAAAGCAGAGCAAGGCAAAGCAAAGCAGTGCAAACTCGTACAAGGAAAGTCCCAGCAGGGCCAGGAAACGTAGAGCAAAGTAAAGAAAGCAGTTGGAGGCGAGGCAAAGCAGAGCAGGGGTAGGAAAAGCAAAGCAGAGCAGAGAAAGTAAAACCAAGAGGTGCCAGGAATACGAAGCAAAGTAAGACAAAGGAAAGCATGGCCTGAAAAAGCAGGGCCAGGAAAAGCAAAGCGCGGCCAGGAAAACCAAAGTAAAAAGGTCCAGAAATAAAACAAAGCAATGCAATGAATATATATCTAAAGTAAAAAAAAAAAAAAAAAAAAAAAAAAAAAAAAGCAAAGCAGGGCCAGGGAAAGCAAAGTAAAGCATGTCCAGGAAAGGCAAAGCAGTGCAAGGCAGAGCAAAGCAAAGTGAAGCAGCACAAGGAAAAGGAAAGCAGTGCCAGGAAATGTAGAGCAAAAGGAAGAAAGCAGTTTGAGGAAGCAAGGCAAAGCACAGCAGGGGTAGGAAAAGCAAAGCAGAGCAGAGCAGAGAAGGTAAAGCAAAGCCGTGGCAGGAATACAAAGCGAAGCAAGACAAAGGAAAGCGTGGCCTGAAAAAGCAAAAGAAAACATGGCCAGTGGAGGCAAAGCAGAGCAAGGCAAAGCAAAGCAAAGCGAAGTAGCACGAGGAAAAGCAAAGCATTGCCAGGAAAGACAGAGCAAACAAAGCAAAGAAAAGCAATCTGAGGCAAAGCAAAGCAAAGCAGGGGCAAGAACAGCAGAGGAAAGTAGAGAAGGAAAAGCAAAAGTGTGCCCGGAAGAGCAGAGCAGAGCAGAGCAAAGCAGAGCAAGGAAAAACAAAGAGAAGCGAAGCAAATGTAAGGAGCTGGCGGCCAGCCCTCCTGCCGGTTCCCAGTGTCTGCTGGGCAAAGACCGCAGGGGCCTCATGCCGGGTAGAGCTGGCGGCCAGACTCGGATGGCTAAACAATATATAGGGGTGGCTGGCCGGGGTGGTGGGGCCGGCTGCTCGGGAATAGGCTGGGCATCGGTCAGCGGGTGGTGAGCAATTGCATTGTGCATCACTTGTTTTCTTACACATTATTATTGTTAATACTATTATCATTATCACTATTATTATTATTATTGTTATTATTATATTCCTTATATTCCTTATATTATTATATTCCTGTCTTAATAAACTGTCTTTATCTCAACTCACCGGCTTCACTTTCCCGTTTCTCTCCCCCATCCCAGAGAGGGAGGGGGGAGGGTGAGCGAACGACTGTGTGGTGTTTAGCTGCCAGCCGGGTTAAACCACAACATGGCTGTACCCTGCTCGCCCGCTCCCCGGCCTCCCTGACACCTCATAGTCCGCCGTGACAGTGGGCAAGAACCATGTCTTGCTTTACCTGGTTTTATCTTTATTTATTTATTTATTTATTTATTGATTGTTGCCTTCCATCCAATGTAGTTGTGGGAATCATGTAGTTACTGATCGTCGTTCAAAACCTCACCCAACACCGTCCCCAGACGAATAGCAGTGGGGACCGCCTAGCGGCAGGCCACACGGCTGGGGCCACAGAACTGACCATGTCGGGTGGCCGGGCCTGCTGCCCCCACCCTCGAGTTGCGAGGGGACAGTGTCCGGGCTGCGGGGAGGCCCAGCTGTGTGTCTGAGGGTTTATGCGTTCCGAAATATACCGATCGCCTCATCGGCAAAATCGTCGGGACGGTCTGCAAAGGAAGCCTAGCGCAGCACAGGAGAGCAGAGAAATGAAGAGGAAAGCCGAGCAAGGCAAAGCAAAGCCCTGCTAGGGAAAAGAATGCGGCATAATGAAAAGAAATGACAAGCAGGGCCAGGCAAAGCAAAGCGCGGCCAGGAAAACCAAAGCCAAAAGGTCCAAAAATAAAACAAAGCAATAAAATGAATATGTATCTATATTAACAAAAAAAAAAAAAAAAAAAAGAAGAAGAAGAAAAAAAGAAACAACAACAACAACAAAAAAAAAGCAAAGCAATCTGAGGCAAAGCAATCTGAGGCAAAGGAAAGCAAAGCAGGGGCGAGAACAGCAGAGGAACGCAGAGAAGGAAAAGCAAAACTGTGCCCGGAAGAGCAGAGCAAAGCAAAGCAAAGCAAGGAGAAACAAAGAGAAGCGAAGCAAATGCAAGGAGCTGGCGGCCAGCCCTCCTGCCGGTTCCCGGCGTCTGCGGGGCAAAGACCGCAGGGCCCTCATGCCGGGTACGGTCGGCAGTGCAAAGGGAAGAAATGCGAGACGAAGGAAAGCCTCGGAAGGAAAAGAAAGCCTTATCAGGAAAAGCAGAGTCAAGCAGGGTCAGGAAAAGCAACGCGTAGCAGTGGCAGGAGAAGCATATCGAAGCAAAACAGTGCTGTGAAAACGAAACGTGTAGTTGCTTAGCGTGGTGCAAAGTCGCTCCCCCCCAGCCCAACCCGCCCCAGGCGAATAGGGGCCGGTAGCCGGGCTACGGGGAGGCGGGTGTTCGAGAAGGCGAGCTCGCGGCCGCGGCCCCCGGTTGCCTCGGGCCGCCCGTCGCTCTGACGTCAGAGGCAAACGCCTGGCCGAGAACGGCGTCCGGGTCTACCCGGAAGCCGAAGGACGCATGCGCGCGCATGTCCAAAGGCGTCCGTCGGTTGGTCGGTCGGTCGGTCAAGCGATTCCCGAGTGGGTCCGCCCAGGCGAAAAGCACCGAAAAGTGCCGGAAAGGTGCGAAAAGGCCCGAAAAGGTCCGAAAAGGGCCGGAACGGCCCGTACGAAAAGCGAAGGAAGGCAGACCGACCGACGGCGTTCGGTCCCGGCCGGCGGGTCTGCCGGTGTCCTCCTGCGGTTGCCGGGTGTACCGCGTCCTCCTGTGGCCGCCTAGTCTCCCCGTGTCCTCCTGCGGCCGCCGGGTCTATGCGGTCGCCGTGTTTGCATAGCCCGTGGCGACCTGTAGGGGTCGCTGCAGCGGGGCCGGCCGCGAGAACGGCGTCGGGGTCTGCCCGGCACCGGCGGACGCGCGCGCGCACGTCCAAAGGCATCCGTCTGTCGGTCGGTCGCGCGGTTCCCGAGTGGGTCCGTCCACGCGAAAAGCACCGAATAGCGCCGGAAAGGGCCGAAAAGGTCCGAAAAGGGCCGAAAAGGGCCGGAACGGCCCGTACGAAAAGCGAAGGAAGGCAGACCGACCGACGGCGTTCGGTCCCGGCCGGCGGGTCTGCCGGTGTCCTCCTGCGGTCGCCGGGTGTGCCGCGTCCTCCTGTGGCCGCCTAGTCTCCCCGTGTTCTCCTGCGGCCGCCAGGTCTACCGGGTCCCCCCGCGCCCCCTCGCGGCCGCCTGACGTACCCGTGTCCTCCCGCGGCCGCCAGGTCTACCCGGCCGCGGTCGCCATGTTTGCATAGCCCGTGGCGACCTGTAGGGGTCGCTGCAGCGGGGCCGGCCGCGAGAACGGCGTCGGGGTCTGCCCGGCACCGACGGGCGCGCGCGCGCGCGCGCGCGTCCGAAGGCATCCGTCTGTCGGTCGGTCGCGCGGTTCCCGAGTGGGTCCGTCCACGCGA
>NW_028154092.1:0-73000 GCF_964211835.1 Anser anser | reverse complement strand
GGTTCCAGGGCACTCTCTCGACTCACTGCACTGCAACTCCAGTGGTGCCAGTTCACTCTCTGGACTCACTGCACTGCATCCCCAGTGGTGCCAGTGCACACTCTGGAGTCACTGCGCTGCATCCCCAGTGGTGCCAGTGCCCTCTGTGGACTCACTGCACTACATCCCCAGTGGTGCCAGTGCACTCTCTGGACTCACTGCAGTGCATCCCCAGTGGTGCCAGTGCACTCTCTGGACTCACTGCAGTGCATCCCCAATGGTGCCAGTGCACTCTGTGGACTCACTGCAGTGCATCCCCAGTGTTGCCAGTGCACTCTCTGGAGTCACTGCACTGCATCCCCAGTGGTGCCAGTGCACTCTTTCGAGTCACTGCACTGCATCCCCAGTGGTGCCAGTGCATTCTCTGGACTCACTGCAGTGCATCCCCAGTGGTGCCAGTGCACTCTCTGGACTCACTGCACTGCATCCCCAGTGCTGACAGTGCACTCTCTGGACTCACTGCACTGCATCCCCAGTGGTGCCAGTGTACTCTCTGGACTCATAGCACTGCATCCCCAGTGGTGCCAGTGCACTCTCTGGACTCACTGCACTGCATCCCCAGTGGTGCCAGTGCACTCTCTGGACTCACTGCAGTGCATCCCCTTTTGTGCCAGTGCACTCTCTGCATTCACTGCACTGCATCCCCAGTGGTGCCAGTGCACTCTCTGGACTCACTGCAGTGCATCCCCAGTGGTGCCAGTGCACTCTCTGGACTCACTGCAGTGGATCCCCAGTGGTGCCAGTGCACTCTCTCGACTCACTGCACTGCATCCCCAGTGCTGACAGTGCACTCTCTGGACTCACTGCACTGCATCACCAGTGGTGGCAGTGCACTCTCTGGACTCACTGCACTGCATCCCCAGTGGTGCCAGTGCACTCTCTTTACTCACTGCAGTGCATCCCCAGTGTTGCCAGTGCACTCTCTGGACTCACTGCTCTGCATCCCCAGTGGTGCCAGTGCACTCTCTGGACTCAGTACACTGCATCCCCAATGGTGCCAGTGCACTCTCTGGACTCACTGCACTGCATCCCCAGTGGTGCCAGTGGCTCTCTGGACTCACTGCGCTGCATAAGCAGTGGTGACAGTGCACTCTCTAGACTCACTGTGCTGCATCACCAGTGGTGCCAGTGCACTCTCAGGACTCACTGCAGTGTATCCCCTGAGGTGCCAGTGCACTCTGTGGACTCACTGCACTGCATCCCAGTGGTGCCAGTACACTCTCTGGACTCACTGCAGTGCATCCCCAGTGGTGCCAGTGCAGTCTCTAGACTCACTGCACTGCATCCCCAGTGGTGCCAGTGCACTCTCTGGACTCACTGCACTGCATCCCCAGTGGTGACAGTGCACTCTCTGGACTCACTGCAGTGCATCCCCAGTGGTGCCAGTGCACTCTCTGGACTCACTGCACTGCATCCCCAGTGGTGCCAGTGCACTCTCTGGACTCACTGCAGTGCATCCCCTGTTGTGCCAGTGCACTCTCTGGACTCAACTGCACTGCATCCCCAGTGGTGCCAGTGCACTCTCTGGACTCACTGCAGTGCATCCCCTGTGGTGCCAGTACACTCTCTGAACTCACTGCAGTGCATCCCCAGTGGTGCCAGTGTACTCTCTGGACTCACTGCACTGCATCACCAGTGGTGCCAGTGCACTCTCTGGACTCACTGCAGTGCATCCCCAGTGGGGCCAGTGCACTCTCTGGACTCACTGCAGTGCATCCCCAGTGGTGCCAGTGCACTCTCTGGACTCACTGCACTGCATCCCCAGTGCTGACAGTGCACTCTCTGGACTCACTGCAGTGCATCACCAGTGGTGCCAGTGCACTCTCTGTAGTCACTGCGCTGCGTCCCCAGTGGTGACAGTTCACTCTCTGGACTTACTGTGCTGCATCCCCAGTGGTGCCAGTGCACTCTCTGGACTCAGTGCAGGGTATCTCCTGTGGTGCCATTGCACTCTCAGGACTCACTGCAGTGCATCCCAGTGGTGCCAGTGCACTCTCTGGACTCACTGCAGTGCATCCCCAGTGGTGCCAGTGCACTCTCTGGACTCACTGCAGTGCAGCCCCTGAGGTGCCAGTGCACTCTCTGTACTCACTGCAGTGCATTCCCAGTGGTGTCAGTGCACTCTCTGGACTCACTGCAGTGAATCCCCGGTGGTGCCAGTGCACTCTCTGGAGTCACCGCGGTGCATCCCCAGTGGTGCCAGTGCACTCTCTGGACTCACTGCACTGCATCCCCAGTGGTGCCAGTGCACTCTCTGGACTCAGTGCACTGCATCCCCAGTGGTACCATTGCACTCTCAGCACTCAC
The DNA here is from genome assembly GCF_964211835.1 of Anser anser. Classification (NCBI taxonomy): domain Eukaryota; kingdom Metazoa; phylum Chordata; class Aves; order Anseriformes; family Anatidae; genus Anser; species Anser anser. The sequence goes on along the minus strand of NW_028154092.1, from coordinate 70,654 downwards.
TGCACTGCATCCCCAGTGGTGCCAGTGCACTCTCTGGACTCACTGCACTGCATCCCCATTGGAGCCAGTGCACTCTCTGGACTCACTGCACTGCATCCCCAGTGGTGCCACTGCACTCTCTGGTCTCACTGCACTGCATCCCCTGTGGTGCCAGTGCACTCTTTGGACTCACTGCAGTGCATCCCCAGTGCTGAGAGTGCACTCTCTGGACTCAGTGCACTGCATCCCCAGTGGTGCCAGTGCACTCTCTGGACTCAGTACACTGCATCCCCAATGGTGCCAGTGCACTCTCTGGACTCACTGCACTGCATCCCCAGTGGTGCCAGTGGCTCTCTGGACTCACTGCACTGCATCACCAGTGGTGACAGTGCACTCTCTGGACTCACTGCACTGCATCCCCAGTGGTGCCAGTGCACTCTCTGGACTCACTGCACTGCATCAACAGTGGTGCCAGTGCACTCTCTGGACTCACTGCACTGCATCCCCAGTGGTGCCAGTGTAGTCTCTGGACTCACTGCAGTGCATCCCCAGTGGTGCCAGTGCACCCTCTGGACTCACTGCGCTGCATAAGCAGTGGTGACAGTGCACTCTCTAGACTCACTGTGATGCATCACCAGTGGTGCCAGTGCACTCTCAGGACTCACTGCAGTGTATCCCCTGAGGTGCCAGTGCACTCTGTGGACTCACTGCACTGCATCCCAGTGGTGCCAGTGCACTCTCTGGACTCACTGCAGTGCATCCCCAGTGGTGCCAGTGCGCTCTCTGGACTCACTGCAGTGCAGCCCCAGTGGTGCCAGTGCACTCTCTGGACTCACTGCACTGCAGGCCCTTAGGTGCCAGTGCACTCTCTGTACTCACTGCAGTGCATTCCCAGTGGTGCCAGTGCACTCTCTGGACTCCTTGCACTGAATCCCCGGTGGAGCCAGTGCACTCTCTGGACTCACTGCACTACATCCCCAGTGGTGCCAGTGCGCTCTCTGGACTCAATGCACTGCATCCCCAGTGGTGCCAGTGTACTCTCTGGACTCATAGCACTGCATCCCCACTGGTGCCACTGCACTCTCTGGACTCACTGCAGTGCATCCCCAGTGGTGCCAGTGCACTCTCTGGACTCACTGCACTGCATCCCCAGTGGTGCCAGTGCACTCTCTGGACTCACTGCACTGCATCCCCTTTTGTGCCAGTGCACTCTCTGAACTCACTGCACTGCATCCCCAGTGGTGCCAGTGCACTCTCTGGACTCACTGCAGTGCATCCCCAGTGGTGTCAGTGCACTCTCTGGACTCACTGCAGTGCATCTCCAGTGGTGGCAGTGCACTCTCTGGACTCACTGCACTGCATCCCCAGTGGAGACAGTGCACTCTCTGTAGTCACTGCGCTGCATCCCCAGTGGTTCCAGGGCACTCTCTCGACTCACTGCACTGCAACTCCAGTGGTGCCAGTTCACTCTCTGGACTCACTGCACTGCATCCCCAGTGGTGCCAGTGCACACTCTGGAGTCACTGCGCTGCATCCCCAGTGGTGCCAGTGCCCTCTGTGGACTCACTGCACTACATCCCCAGTGGGGCCAGTGCACTCTCTGGACTCACTGCAGTGCATCCCCAGTGGTGCGAGTGCACTCTCTGGACTCACCGGGGTGCATCCCCAGTGGTGCCAGTGCACTCTCTGGACTCACTGCAGTGCATCCCCAGTGGTGCCAGTGCACTCTCTGGACTCACTGCAGTGCATCCCCAATGGTGCCAGTGCACTCTGTGGACTCACTGCAGTGCATCCCCAGTGTTGCCAGTGCACTCTCTGGAGTCACTGCACTGCATCCCCAGTGGTGCCAGTGCACTCTTTCGAGTCACTGCACTGCATCCCCAGTGGTGCCAGTGCATTCTCTGGACTCACTGCAGTGCATCCCCAGTGGTGCCAGTGCACTCTCTGGACTCACTGCACTGCAATCCCAGTGCTGACAGTGCACTCTCTGGACTCACTGCACTGCATCCCCAGTGGTGCCAGTGTACTCTCTGGACTCATAGCACTGCATCCCCAGTGGTGCCACTGCACTCTCTGGACGCACTGCAGTGCATCCCCAGTGGTGCCAGTGCACTCTCTGGACTCACTGCACTGCATCCCCAGTGGTGCCAGTGCACTCTCTGGACTCACTGCAGTGCATCCGCTTTTGTGCCAGTGCACTCTCTGCACTCACTGCACTGCATCCCCAGTGGTGCCAGTGCACTCTCTGGACTCACTGCAGTGCATCCCCAGTGGTGCCAGTGCACTCTCTGGACTCACTGCAGTGGATCCCCAGTGGTGCCAGTGCACTCTCTCGACTCACTGCACTGCATCCCCAGTGCTGACAGTGCACTCTCTGGACTCACTGCACTGCATCACCAGTGGTGGCAGTGCACTCTCTGGACTCACTGCACTGCATCCCCAGTGGTGCCAGTGCACTCTCTTTACTCACTGCAGTGCATCCCCAGTGTTGCCAGTGCACTCTCTGGACTCACTGCTCTGCATCCCCAGTGGTGCCAGTGCACTCTCTGGACTCAGTACACTGCATCCCCAATGGTGCCAGTGCACTCTCTGGACTCACTGCACTGCATCCCCAGTGGTGCCAGTGGCTCTCTGGACTCACTGCACTGCATCACCAGTGGTGACAGTGCACTCTCTGGACTCACTGCACTGCATCCCCAGTGGTGCCAGTGCACTCTCTGGACTCACTGCACTGCATCAACAGTGGTGCCAGTGCACTCTCTGGACTCACTGCACTGCATCCCCAGTGGTGCCAGTGTAGTCTCTGGACTCACTGCAGTGCATCCCCAGTGGTGCCAGTGCACTCTCTGGACTCACTGCGCTGCATAAGCAGTGGTGACAGTGCACTCTCTAGACTCACTGTGCTGCATCACCAGTGGTGCCAGTGCACTCTCAGGACTCACTGCAGTGTATCCCCTGAGGTGCCAGTGCACTCTGTGGACTCACTGCACTGCATCCCAGTGGTGCCAGTGCACTCTCTGGACTCACTGCAGTGCATCCCCAGTGGTGCCAGTGCGCTCTCTGGACTCACTGCAGTGCAGCCCCAGTGGTGCCAGTGCACTCTCTGGACTCACTGCAGTGCAGGCCCGTAGGTGCCAGTGCACTCTCTGTACTCACTGCAGTGCATTCCCAGTGGTGCCAGTGCACTCTCTGGACTCCTTGCACTGAATCCCCGGTGGAGCCAGTGCACTCTCTGGACTCACTGCACTACATCCCCAGTGGTGCCAGTGCACTCTCTGGACTCAATGCACTGCATCCCCAGTGGTGCCAGTGTACTCTCTGGACTCATAGCACTGCATCCCCAGTGGTGCCACTGCACTCTCTGGACTCACTGCAGTGCATCCCCAGTGGTGCCAGTGCACTCTCTGGACTCACTGCACTGCATCCCCAGTGGTGCCAGTGCACTCTCTGGACTCACTGCACTGCATCCCCTTTTGTGCCAGTGCACTCTCTGAACTCACTGCACTGCATCCCCAGTGGTGCCAGTGCACTCTCTGGACTCACTGCAGTGCATCCCCAGTGGTGTCAGTGCACTCTCTGGACTCACTGCAGTGCATCTCCAGTGGTGCCAGTGCACTCTCTGGACTCACTGCACTGCATCCCCAGTGCTGACAGTGCACTCTCTGGACTCACTGCACTGCATCACCAGTGGTGGCAGTGCACTCTCTGGACTCACTGCACTGCATCCCCAGTGGAGACAGTGCACTCTCTGTAGTCACTGCGCTGCATCCCCAGTGGTTCCAGGGCACTCTCTCGACTCACTGCACTGCAACTCCAGTGGTGCCAGTTCACTCTCTGGACTCACTGCACTGCATCCCCAGTGGTGCCAGTGCACACTCTGGAGTCACTGCGCTGCATCCCCAGTGGTGCCAGTGCCCTCTGTGGACTCACTGCACTACATCCCCAGTGGGGCCAGTGCACTCTCTGGACTCACTGCAGTGCATCCCCAGTGGTGCGAGTGCACTCTCTGGACTCACCGGGGTGCATCCCCAGTGGTGCCAGTGCACTCTCTGGACTCACTGCAGTGCATCCCCAGTGGTGCCAGTGCACTCTCTGGACTCACTGCAGTGCATCCCCAATGGTGCCAGTGCACTCTGTGGACTCACTGCAGTGCATCCCCAGTGTTGCCAGTGCACTCTCTGGAGTCACTGCACTGCATCCCCAGTGGTGCCAGTGCACTCTTTCGAGTCACTGCACTGCATCACCAGTGGTGCCAGTGCATTCTCTGGACTCACTGCAGTGCATCCCCAGTGGTGCCAGTGCACTCTCTGGACTCACTGCACTGCATCCCCAGTGCTGACAGTGCACTCTCTGGACTCACTGCACTGCATCCCCAGTGGTGCCAGTGCACTCTCTGGACTCACTGCAGTGCATCCCCTTTTGTGCCAGTGCACTCTCTGCACTCACTGCACTGCATCCCCAGTGGTGCCAGTGCACTCTCTGGACTCACTGCAGTGCATCCCCAGTGGTGCCAGTGCACTCTCTGGACTCACTGCAGTGGATCCCCAGTGGTGCCAGTGCACTCTCTCGACTCACTGCACTGCATCCCCAGTGCTGACAGTGCACTCTCTGTACTCACTGCACTGCATCACCAGTGGTGGCAGTGCACTCTCTGGACTCACTGCACTGCATCACCAGTGGTGCCAGTGCACTCTCTTTACTCACTGCAGTGCATCCCCAGTGTTGCCAGTGCACTCTCTGGACTCACTGCTCTGCATCCCCAGTGGTGCCAGTGCACTCTCTGGACTCACTGCAGTGCATCCGCATTGGTGCCAGTGCACTCTCTGGACTCACTGCACTGCATCCCATTGGTGCCAGTGCACTCTCTGTACTCACTGCACTGCATCCCCAGTGGTGCCAGTGCACTCTCTGGACTCACTGCAGTGCATCCCCAGTGGTGCCAGTGCCCTCTGTGGACTCACTGCACTACATCCCCAGTGGGGCCAGTGCACTCTCTGGACTCACTGCAGTGCATCCCCAGTGGTGCGAGTGCACTCTCTGGACTCACCGGGGTGCATCCCCAGTGGTGCCAGTGCACTCTCTGGACTCACCGGGGTGCATCCCCAGTGGTGCCAGTGCACTCTCTGGACTCACTGCAGTGCATCCCCAATGGTGCCAGTGCACTCTGTGGACTCACTGCAGTGCATCCCCAGTGTTGCCAGTGCACTCTCTGGAGTCACTGCAGTGCATCCCCAGTGGTGCCAGTGCACTCTTTCGAGTCACTGCACTGCATCCCCAGTGGTGCCAGTGCATTCTCTGGAGTCACTGCAGTGCATCCCCATTGGTGCCAGTGCAGTCTCTGGACTCACTGCAGTGCATCCCCAGTGGTGCCAGTGCACTCTCTGGACTCACTGCACTGCATCCCCAGTGCTGACAGTGCACTCTCTGGACTCACTGCACTGCATCCCCAGTGGTGCCAGTGTACTCTCTGGACTCATAGCACTGCATCCCCAGTGGTGCCACTGCACTCTCTGGACGCACTGCACTGCATCCCCAGTGGTGCCAGTGCACTCTCTGGACTCACTGCACTGCATCCCCAGTGGTGCCAGTGCACTCTCTGGACTCACTGCAGTGCATCCCCTTTTGTGCCAGTGCACTCTCTGCACTCACTGCACTGCATCCCTAGTGGTGCCAGTGCACTCTCTGGACTCACTGCAGTGCATCCCCAGTGGTGCCAGTGCACTCTCTCGACTCACTGCACTGCATCCCAAGTGCTGACAGTGCACTCTCTGGACTCACTGCACTACATCACCAGTGGTGGCAGTGCACTCTCTGGACTCACTGCAGTGCATCCCCAGTGGTGCCAGTGCACTCTCTGGACTCACTGCAGTGCATCCCCAGTGTTGCCAGTGCACTCTCTGGACTCACAGCACTGCATCCCCAGTGGTGCCAGTGCACTCTCTGGACTCACTGCAGTGCATCCGCATTGGTGCCAGTGCACTCTCTGGACTCACTGCACTGCAACCCATTGGTGCCAGTGCACTCTCTGGACCCACTGCAGTGCATCCCCACTGGTGCCAGTGCACTCTCTGGACTCACTGCAGTGCATCCCCAGTGGTGCCAGTGCACTCTCTGTAGTCACTGCGCTGCGTCCCCAGTGGTGACAGTTCACTCTCTGGACTTACTGTGCTGCATCCCCAGTGGTGCCAGTGCACTCTCTGGACTCAGTGCAGGGTATCTCCTGTGGTGCCATTGCACTCTCAGGACTCACTGCAGTGCATCCCAGTGGTGCCAGTGCACTCTCTGGACTCACTGCAGTGCATCCCCAGTGGTGCCAGTGCACTCTCTGGACTCACTGCAGTGCAGCCCCTGAGGTGCCAGTGCACTCTCTGTACTCACTGCAGTGCATTCCCAGTGGTGTCAGTGCACTCTCTGGACTCACTGCAGTGAATCCCCAGTGGTGCCAGTGCACTCTCTGGAGTCACCGCGGTGCATCCCCAGTGGTGCCAGTGCACTCTCTGGACTCACTGCACTGCATCCCCATTGGAGCCAGTGCACTCTCTGGACTCACTGCACTGCATCCCCAGTGGTGCCAGTGCACTCTCTGGTCTCACTGCACTGCATCCCCAGTGCTGACAGTGCACTCTCTGGACTCACTGCACTGCATCCCCAGTGGTGCCAGTGTACTCTCTGGACTCATAGCACTGCATCCCCAGTGGTGCCACTGCACTCTCTAGACGCACTGCAGTGCATCCCCAGTGGTGCCAGTGCACTCTCTGGACTCACTGCACTGCATCCCCAGTGGTGCCAGTGCACACTCTGGACTCACTGCAGTGCATCCCCTTTTGTGCCAGTGCACTCTCTGCACTCACTGCACTGCATCCCCAGTGGTGCCAGTGCACTCTCTGGACTCACTGCACTGCATCCCCAGTGGTGCCAGTGCACTCTCTGGACTCACTGCAGTGCATCCCCAGTGGTGCCAGTGCACTCTCTCGACTCACTGCACTGCATCCCCAGTGCTGACAGTGCACTCTCTGGACTCACTGCACTGCATCACCAGTGGTGGCAGTGCACTCTCTGGACTCACTGCACTGCATCCCCAGTGGTGCCAGTGCACTCTGTGGACTCACTGCAGTGCATCCCCAGTGTTGCCAGTGCACTCTCTGGACTCACTGCTCTGCATCCCCAGTGGTGCCAGTGCACTCTCTGGACTCACTGCAGTGCATCCGCATTGGTGCCAGTGCACTCTCTGGACTCACTGCACTGCATCCCATTGGTGCCAGTGCACTCTCTGTACTCACTGCACGGCATCCCCAGTGGTGCCAGTGCACTCTCTGGACTCACTGCAGTGCATCCCCAGTGGTGCCAGTGCCCTCTGTGGACTCACTGCACTACATCCCCAGTGGGGCCAGTGCACTCTCTGGACTCACTGCAGTGCATCCCCAGTGGTGCGAGTGCACTCTCTGGACTCACCGGGGTGCATCCCCAGTGGTGCCAGTGCACTCTCTGGACTCACCGGGGTGCATCCCCAGTGGTGCCAGTGCACTCTCTGGACTCACTGCAGTGCATCCCCAATGGTGCCAGTGCACTCTGTGGACTCACTGCAGTGCATCCCCAGTGTTGCCAGTGCACTCTCTGGAGTCACTGCAGTGCATCCCCAGTGGTGCCAGTGCACTCTTTCGAGTCACTGCACTGCATCCCCAGTGGTGCCAGTGCATTCTCTGGAGTCACTGCAGTGCATCCCCAGTGGTGCCAGTGCAGTCTCTGGACTCACTGCAGTGCATCCCCAGTGGTGCCAGTGCACTCTCTGGACTCACTGCACTGCATCCCCAGTGCTGACAGTGCACTCTCTGGACTCACTGCACTGCATCCCCAGTGGTGCCAGTGTACTCTCTGGACTCATAGCACTGCATCCCCAGTGGTGCCAGTGCACTCTCTGGACTCACTGCACTACATCCCCAGTGGTGCCAGTTCACTCTCTGGACTCACTGAACTGCATCCCCAGTGGTGCCAGTGCACTGTCTGGACTCACTGCAGTTTATCCCCAGTGGTGCAAGGGCACTCTCTGGACTCACTGCACTGCATCCCCAGTGGTGCCAGTGCACTCTCTGGACTCACTGCACTGCATCCCCAGTGGTGCCAGTGCACTCTCTGGACTCACTAAACTGCATCCCCAGTGGTGCCAGAGAACTCTCTGGACTCACTGCAGTGCATCCCCAGTGGTGCCAGTGCACTCTCTGGACTCACTGCACTGCATCCCATTGGTGCCAGTGCACTCTCTGGACTCACTGCACTGCATCCCCAGTGGTGCCAGTGCACTCTCTGGACTCACTGCACTGCATCCCCAGTTGTGCCACTGCACTCTCTGGACTCACTGCACTGCATCAACAGTGGTGCCAGTGCACTCTCTGGACTCACTGCAGTGCTTCTGCACTGGTGCCAGTGCACTCTCTGCACTCACTGCACTGCATCCCCAGTTTTCCAGTGCACTCTCTGGACTACCTGCACTGCATCCCCAGTGGTGCCAGTGCACTCTCTGGACTCACTGCAGTGCATCCCCAGTGGTGCCAGTGCACTCTCTGGACTCACTGCACTGCATCCCCAGTGGTGCCAGTGCACTCTCTGGACTCACTGCAGTGCATCCCTTGTGGTGCCTTTGCACTCTCAGGACTCACTGCACTGCATCCCCAGTGGTGCCAGTGCACTCTCTGCACTCACTGCACTGCATCCCCAGTGGTGCCAGTGCACTCTCTGAGCTCACTGCAGTGCATCCCCAGTGGTGCCAGTGCACTCTCTGGACTCACTGCACTGCATCCCCAGTGGTGCCAGTGCACTCTCTGGACTCACTGCACTGCATCAACAGTGGTGCCAGTGCACTCTCTGGACTCACTGCACTGCATCCCCAGTGGTGCCAGTGTAGTCTCTGGACTCACAGCAGTGCATCCCCAGTGGTGCCAGTGCAATTACTGAACTCACTGCAGTGTAGCTCAGTGGTGCCAGAGCACTCTCTGGACTCACTGCACTGCATCCCCAGTGGTGCCAGTGCACTCTCTGGACTCACTGCACTGCATCCCCAGTGGTGCCAGTGCACTGTCTGGACTCACTGCAGTGTATCGCCTTTGGAGCCGGTGCACTCTCTGGACTCACTAAACTGCATCCCCAGTGATGCCAGAGAACTCTCTGGACTCACAGCACTGCATCCCCATTGGTGCCAGTGCACTCTCTGGACTCACTGCACTAAAACCCCAGTGGTGCCAGTGCAGTCTCTGGACTCACTGCACTGCATCCCCAGTGGTGCCAGTGCACTCTCTGGACTCACCGGGGTGCATCCCCAGTGGTGCCAGTGCACTCTCTGGACTCACTGCACTGCATCCCCTGTGGTGCCAGTACACTCTCTGGACTCACTGCACTGCATCCCCAGTGGTGCCAGTGTACTCTCTGGACTCACTGCACTGCATCACCAGCGGTGCCAGTGCACTCTCTGGACTCACTGCAGTGCATCCCCTGTTGTGCCAGTGCACTCTCTGCACTCACTGCACTGCATCCCCAGTGGTGCCAGTGCACTCTCTGGACTCACTGCACTGCATCCCCAGTGGTTCCATTGCACTCTCTGGACTCACTGCATTGCATCCCCAGTGGTGTCAGTGCACTCTCTAGACTCAGTGCAGTGCATCCCCAGTGGTGCCAGTGCACTCTCTGGACTCACTGCAGTGCTTCCCCACTGGTGCCAGTGCACTCTCTGGACTCACTGCACTGCATCCCCAGTGGTGCCAGTGCACTCTCTGGACTCACTGCACTGCATCCCCAGTGGTGCCAGTGCACTCTCTGGACCCACTGCAGTGCATCCCCACTGGTGCCAGTGCACTCTCTGGACTCAGTGCACTGCATCCCCAATGGTGCCAGTGCACTCTCTGTAGTCACTGCACTGCGTCCCCAGTGGTGCCAGTGCACTCTCTGGACTCACTGCAGTGTATCCCCTGTGGTGCCAGTGCACTCTCCGGACTCACTGCACTGCATCCCAGTGGTGCCAGTGCACTCTCTGGACTCACTGCAGTGCATCCCCAGTGGTGCCAGTGTACTCTCTGGACTCACTGCAGTGCAGCCCCTGAGGTGCCAGTGCACTCTCTGTACTCACTGCAGTGCATTCCCAGTGGTGTCAGTGCACTCTCTGGACTCACTGCAGTGAATTTCCGGTGGTGCCAGTGCACTCTCTGGACTCACTGCACTGCATCCCCAGTGGTGCCAGTTCACTCTCTGGACTCACTGCACTGCATCCCCAGTGGTGCCAGTGCACTCTCTGGACTCACTGCACTGCATCCCCAGTGGTGCCTGTGAAGTCTCTGGACTCACTGCAGTGCAACCCCAGTGGTGCCAGTGTAGTCTCTGGACTCAAGGCACAGTAACCCCAGTGGTGCCAGTGCAATCTCAGGACTCACAGCAGTGCAGCTAAAGTTGTTGCCAGTGCACTCTCTGGACTCACTGCACTGCATCCCCAGTGGTGCCAGTGCACTCTCTGGACTCACTGCAGTGCATCCCCAGTGGTGCCAGTGCACTCTCTGGACTCACTGCACTGCATCCCCAGTGCTGACAGTGCACTCTCTGGACTCACTGCACTGCATCCCCAGTGGTGCCAGTGTACTCTCTGGACTCATAGCACTGCATCCCCAGTGGTGCCACTGCACTCTCTGGACGCACTGCAGTGCATCCCCAGTGGTGCCAGTGCACTCTCTGGACTCACTGCACTGCATCCCCAGTGGTGCCAGTGCACTCTCTGGACTCACTGCAGTGCATCCGCTTTTGTGCCAGTGCACTCTCTGCACTCACTGCACTGCATCCCCAGTGGTGCCAGTGCACTCTCTGGACTCACTGCAGTGCATCCCCAGTGGTGCCAGTGCACTCTCTGGACTCACTGCAGTGGATCCCCAGTGGTGCCAGTGCACTCTCTCGACTCACTGCACTGCATCCCCAGTGCTGACAGTGCACTCTCTGGACTCACTGCACTGCATCACCAGTGGTGGCAGTGCACTCTCTGGACTCACTGCACTGCATCCCCAGTGGTGCCAGTGCACTCTCTTTACTCACTGCAGTGCATCCCCAGTGTTGCCAGTGCACTCTCTGGACTCACTGCTCTGCATCCCCAGTGGTGCCAGTGCACTCTCTGGACTCAGTACACTGCATCCCCAATGGTGCCAGTGCACTCTCTGGACTCACTGCACTGCATCCCCAGTGGTGCCAGTGGCTCTCTGGACTCACTGCACTGCATCACCAGTGGTGACAGTGCACTCTCTGGACTCACTGCACTGCATCCCCAGTGGTGCCAGTGCACTCTCTGGACTCACTGCACTGCATCAACAGTGGTGCCAGTGCACTCTCTGGACTCACTGCACTGCATCCCCAGTGGTGCCAGTGTAGTCTCTGGACTCACTGCAGTGCATCCCCAGTGGTGCCAGTGCACTCTCTGGACTCACTGCGCTGCATAAGCAGTGGTGACAGTGCACTCTCTAGACTCACTGTGCTGCATCACCAGTGGTGCCAGTGCACTCTCAGGACTCACTGCAGTGTATCCCCTGAGGTGCCAGTGCACTCTGTGGACTCACTGCACTGCATCCCAGTGGTGCCAGTGCACTCTCTGGACTCACTGCAGTGCATCCCCAGTGGTGCCAGTGCGCTCTCTGGACTCACTGCAGTGCAGCCCCAGTGGTGCCAGTGCACTCTCTGGACTCACTGCAGTGCAGGCCCGTAGGTGCCAGTGCACTCTCTGTACTCACTGCAGTGCATTCCCAGTGGTGCCAGTGCACTCTCTGGACTCCTTGCACTGAATCCCCGGTGGAGCCAGTGCACTCTCTGGACTCACTGCACTACATCCCCAGTGGTGCCAGTGCACTCTCTGGACTCAATGCACTGCATCCCCAGTGGTGCCAGTGTACTCTCTGGACTCATAGCACTGCATCCCCAGTGGTGCCACTGCACTCTCTGGACTCACTGCAGTGCATCCCCAGTGGTGCCAGTGCACTCTCTGGACTCACTGCACTGCATCCCCAGTGGTGCCAGTGCACTCTCTGGACTCACTGCACTGCATCCCCTTTTGTGCCAGTGCACTCTCTGAACTCACTGCACTGCATCCCCAGTGGTGCCAGTGCACTCTCTGGACTCACTGCAGTGCATCCCCAGTGGTGTCAGTGCACTCTCTGGACTCACTGCAGTGCATCTCCAGTGGTGCCAGTGCACTCTCTGGACTCACTGCACTGCATCCCCAGTGCTGACAGTGCACTCTCTGGACTCACTGCACTGCATCACCAGTGGTGGCAGTGCACTCTCTGGACTCACTGCACTGCATCCCCAGTGGAGACAGTGCACTCTCTGTAGTCACTGCGCTGCATCCCCAGTGGTTCCAGGGCACTCTCTCGACTCACTGCACTGCAACTCCAGTGGTGCCAGTTCACTCTCTGGACTCACTGCACTGCATCCCCAGTGGTGCCAGTGCACACTCTGGAGTCACTGCGCTGCATCCCCAGTGGTGCCAGTGCCCTCTGTGGACTCACTGCACTACATCCCCAGTGGGGCCAGTGCACTCTCTGGACTCACTGCAGTGCATCCCCAGTGGTGCGAGTGCACTCTCTGGACTCACCGGGGTGCATCCCCAGTGGTGCCAGTGCACTCTCTGGACTCACTGCAGTGCATCCCCAGTGGTGCCAGTGCACTCTCTGGACTCACTGCAGTGCATCCCCAATGGTGCCAGTGCACTCTGTGGACTCACTGCAGTGCATCCCCAGTGTTGCCAGTGCACTCTCTGGAGTCACTGCACTGCATCCCCAGTGGTGCCAGTGCACTCTTTCGAGTCACTGCACTGCATCACCAGTGGTGCCAGTGCATTCTCTGGACTCACTGCAGTGCATCCCCAGTGGTGCCAGTGCACTCTCTGGACTCACTGCACTGCATCCCCAGTGCTGACAGTGCACTCTCTGGACTCACTGCACTGCATCCCCAGTGGTGCCAGTGTACTCTCTGGACTCATAGCACTGCATCCCCAGTGGTGCCACTGCACTCTCTGGACGCACTGCAGTGCATCCCCAGTGGTGCCAGTGCACTCTCTGGACTCACTGCACTGCATCCCCAGTGGTGCCAGTGCACTCTCTGGACTCACTGCAGTGCATCCCCTTTTGTGCCAGTGCACTCTCTGCACTCACTGCACTGCATCCCCAGTGGTGCCAGTGCACTCTCTGGACTCACTGCAGTGCATCCCCAGTGGTGCCAGTGCACTCTCTAGACTCACTGCAGTGGATCCCCAGTGGTGCCAGTGCACTCTCTCGACTCACTGCACTGCATCCCCAGTGCTGACAGTGCACTCTCTGTACTCACTGCACTGCATCACCAGTGGTGGCAGTGCACTCTCTGGACTCACTGCACTGCATCACCAGTGGTGCCAGTGCACTCTCTTTACTCACTGCAGTGCATCCCCAGTGTTGCCAGTGCACTCTCTGGACTCACTGCTCTGCATCCCCAGTGGTGCCAGTGCACTCTCTGGACTCACTGCAGTGCATCCGCATTGGTGCCAGTGCACTCTCTGGACTCACTGCACTGCATCCCATTGGTGCCAGTGCACTCTCTGTACTCACTGCACTGCATCCCCAGTGGTGCCAGTGCACTCTCTGGACTCACTGCAGTGCATCCCCAGTGGTGCCAGTGCCCTCTGTGGACTCACTGCACTACATCCCCAGTGGGGCCAGTGCACTCTCTGGACTCACTGCAGTGCATCCCCAGTGGTGCGAGTGCACTCTCTGGACTCACCGGGGTGCATCCCCAGTGGTGCCAGTGCACTCTCTGGACTCACCGGGGTGCATCCCCAGTGGTGCCAGTGCACTCTCTGGACTCACTGCAGTGCATCCCCAATGGTGCCAGTGCACTCTGTGGACTCACTGCAGTGCATCCCCAGTGTTGCCAGTGCACTCTCTGGAGTCACTGCAGTGCATCCCCAGTGGTGCCAGTGCACTCTTTCGAGTCACTGCACTGCATCCCCAGTGGTGCCAGTGCATTCTCTGGAGTCACTGCAGTGCATCCCCATTGGTGCCAGTGCAGTCTCTGGACTCACTGCAGTGCATCCCCAGTGGTGCCAGTGCACTCTCTGGACTCACTGCACTGCATCCCCAGTGCTGACAGTGCACTCTCTGGACTCACTGCACTGCATCCCCAGTGGTGCCAGTGTACTCTCTGGACTCATAGCACTGCATCCCCAGTGGTGCCACTGCACTCTCTGGACGCACTGCAGTGCATCCCCAGTGGTGCCAGTGCACTCTCTGGACTCACTGCACTGCATCCCCAGTGGTGCCAGTGCACTCTCTGGACTCACTGCAGTGCATCCCCTTTTGTGCCAGTGCACTCTCTGCACTCACTGCACTGCATCCCTAGTGGTGCCAGTGCACTCTCTGGACTCACTGCAGTGCATCCCCAGTGGTGCCAGTGCACTCTCTCGACTCACTGCACTGCATCCCAAGTGCTGACAGTGCACTCTCTGGACTCACTGCACTACATCACCAGTGGTGGCAGTGCACTCTCTGGACTCACTGCAGTGCATCCCCAGTGGTGCCAGTGCACTCTCTGGACTCACTGCAGTGCATCCCCAGTGTTGCCAGTGCACTCTCTGGACTCACAGCACTGCATCCCCAGTGGTGCCAGTGCACTCTCTGGACTCACTGCAGTGCATCCGCATTGGTGCCAGTGCACTCTCTGGACTCACTGCACTGCAACCCATTGGTGCCAGTGCACTCTCTGGACCCACTGCAGTGCATCCCCACTGGTGCCAGTGCACTCTCTGGACTCACTGCAGTGCATCCCCAGTGGTGCCAGTGCACTCTCTGTAGTCACTGCGCTGCGTCCCCAGTGGTGACAGTTCACTCTCTGGACTTACTGTGCTGCATCCCCAGTGGTGCGAGTGCACTCTCTGGACTCAGTGCAGGGTATCTCCTGTGGTGCCATTGCACTCTCAGGACTCACTGCAGTGCATCCCAGTGGTGCCAGTGCACTCTCTGGACTCACTGCAGTGCATCCCCAGTGGTGCCAGTGCACTCTCTGGACTCACTGCAGTGCAGCCCCTGAGGTGCCAGTGCACTCTCTGTACTCACTGCAGTGCATTCCCAGTGGTGTCAGTGCACTCTCTGGACTCACTGCAGTGAATCCCCAGTGGTGCCAGTGCACTCTCTGGAGTCACCGCGGTGCATCCCCAGTGGTGCCAGTGCACTCTCTGGACTCACTGCACTGCATCCCCATTGGAGGCAGTGCACTCTCTGGACTCACTGCACTGCATCCCCAGTGGTGCCAGTGCACTCTCTGGTCTCACTGCACTGCATCCCCAGTGCTGACAGTGCACTCTCTGGACTCACTGCACTGCATCCCCAGTGGTGCCAGTGTACTCTCTGGACTCATAGCACTGCATCCCCAGTGGTGCCACTGCACTCTCTAGACGCACTGCAGTGCATCCCCAGTGGTGCCAGTGCACTCTCTGGACTCACTGCACTGCATCCCCAGTGGTGCCAGTGCACTCTCTGGACTCACTGCAGTGCATCCCCTTTTGTGCCAGTGCACTCTCTGCACTCACTGCACTGCATCCCCAGTGGTGCCAGTGCACTCTCTGGACTCACTGCACTGCATCCCCAGTGGTGCCAGTGCACTCTCTGGACTCACTGCAGTGCATCCCCAGTGGTGCCAGTGCACTCTCTCGACTCACTGCACTGCATCCCCAGTGCTGACAGTGCACTCTCTGGACTCACTGCACTGCATCACCAGTGGTGGCAGTGCACTCTCTGGACTCACTGCACTGCATCCCCAGTGGTGCCAGTGCACTCTGTGGACTCACTGCAGTGCATCCCCAGTGTTGCCAGTGCACTCTCTGGACTCACTGCTCTGCATCCCCAGTGGTGCCAGTGCACTCTCTGGACTCACTGCAGTGCATCCGCATTGGTGCCAGTGCACTCTCTGGACTCACTGCACTGCATCCCATTGGTGCCAGTGCACTCTCTGTACTCACTGCACGGCATCCCCAGTGGTGCCAGTGCACTCTCTGGACTCACTGCAGTGCATCCCCAGTGGTGCCAGTGCCCTCTGTGGACTCACTGCACTACATCCCCAGTGGGGCCAGTGCACTCTCTGGACTCACTGCAGTGCATCCCCAGTGGTGCGAGTGCACTCTCTGGACTCACCGGGGTGCATCCCCAGTGGTGCCAGTGCACTCTCTGGACTCACCGGGGTGCATCCCCAGTGGTGCCAGTGCACTCTCTGGACTCACTGCAGTGCATCCCCAATGGTGCCAGTGCACTCTGTGGACTCACTGCAGTGCATCCCCAGTGTTGCCAGTGCACTCTCTGGAGTCACTGCAGTGCATCCCCAGTGGTGCCAGTGCACTCTTTCGAGTCACTGCACTGCATCCCCAGTGGTGCCAGTGCATTCTCTGGAGTCACTGCAGTGCATCCCCAGTGGTGCCAGTGCAGTCTCTGGACTCACTGCAGTGCATCCCCAGTGGTGCCAGTGCACTCTCTGGACTCACTGCACTGCATCCCCAGTGCTGACAGTGCACTCTCTGGACTCACTGCACTGCATCCCCAGTGGTGCCAGTGTACTCTCTGGACTCATAGCACTGCATCCCCAGTGGTGCCAGTGCACTCTCTGGACTCAGTGCAGTGCATCCCCAGTGGTGCCAGTGCACTCTCTGGACTCACTGCACTGCATCCCCAGTGGTGCCAGTGCACTCTCTGGACTCACTGCAGTGCATCCACTTTTGTGCCAGTGCACTCTCTGCACTCACTGCACTGCATCCCCAGTGGTGCCAGTGCACTCTCTGGACTCACTGCAGTGCATCCCCAGTGGTGCCAGTGCACTCTCTGGACTCACTGCAGTGCATCCCCAGTGGTGCCAGTGCACTCTCTCGACTCACTGCACTGCATCCCCAGTGCTGACAGTGCACTCTCTGGACTCACTGCACTGCATCACCAGTGGTGGCAGTGCACTCTCTGGACTCACTGCAGTGCATCCCCAGTGGTGCCAGTGCACTCTCTGGACTCACTGCAGTGCATCCCCAGTGTTGCCAGTGCACTCTCTGGACTCACAGCACTGCATCCCCAGTGGTGCCAGTGCACTCTCAGGACTCACTGCAGTGAATCCGCATTGGTGCCAGTGCAATCTCTGGACTCACTGCACTGCAACCCATTGGTGCCAGTGCACTCTCTGGACCCACTGCAGTGCATCTCCACTGGTGCCAGTGCACTCTCTGGACTCACTGCAGTGCATCCCCAGTGGTGCCAGTGCACTCTCTGTAGTCACTGCGCTGCGTCCCCCGTGGTGATAGTTCACTCTCTGGGCTAACTGTGCTGCATCCCCAGTGGTGCCAGTGCACTCTCTGGACTCACTGCAGGGTATCTCCTGTGGTGCCATTGCACTCTCAGGACTCACTGCAGTGCATCCCAGTGGTGCCAGTGCACTCTCTGGACTCACTGCAGTGCATCCCCAGTGGTGCCAGTGCACTCTCTGGACTCACTGCAGTGCAGCCCCTGAGGTGCCAGTGCACTCTCTGTACTCACTGCAGTGCATTCCCAGTGGTGTCAGTGCACTCTCTGGACTCACTGCAGTGAATCCCCAGTGGTGCCAGTGCACTCTCTGGAGTCACCGCGGTGCATCCCCAGTGGTGGCAGTGCACTCTCTGGACTCACTGCACTGCATCCCCAGTGGTGCCAGTGCACTCTCTGGACTCACTGCACTGCATCCCCAGTGGTGCCATTGCACTCTCAGGACTCACTGCACTGCATCCCCAGTGGTGCCAGTGCACTCTCTGGACTCACTGCACTGCATCCCCATTGGAGCCAGTGCACTCTCTGGACTCACTGCACCGCATCCCCAGTGGTGCCAGTGCACTCTCTGGTCTCACTGCACTGCATCCCCTGTGGTGCCAGTGCACTCTTTGGACTCACTGCAGTGCATCCCCAGTGCTGAGAGTGCACTCTCTGGACTCAGTGCACTGCATCCCCAGTGGTGCCAGTGCACTCTCTGGACTCAGTACACTGCATCCCCAATGGTGCCAGTGCACTCACTGGACTCACTGCACTGCATCCCCAGTGGTGCCAGTGGCTCTCTGGACTCACTGCACTGCATCACCAGTGGTGACAGTGCACTCTCTGGACTCACTGCACTGCATCCCCAGTGGTGCCAGTGCACTCTCTGGACTCACTGCACTGCATCAACAGTGGTGCCAGTGCACTCTCTGGACTCACTGCACTGCATCCCCAGTGGTGCCAGTGTAGTCTCTGGACTCACTGCAGTGCATCCCCAGTGGTGCCAGTGCACTCTCTGGACTCACTGCGCTGCATAAGCAGTGGTGACAGTGCACTCTCTAGACTCACTGTACTGCATCAGCAGTGGTGCCAGTGCACTCTCAGGACTCACTGCAGTGTATCCCCTAAGGTGCCAGTGCACTCTGTGGACTCACTGCACTGCATCCCAGTGGTGCCAGTGCACTCTTTGGACTCACTGCACTGCATCCCCAGTGGTGCCAGTGCGCTCTCTGGACTCACTGCAGTGCAGCCCCAGTGGTGCCAGTGCACTCTCTGGACTCACTGCAGTGCAGGCCCTTAGGTGCCAGTGCACTCTCTGTACTCACTGCAGTGCATTCCCAGTGGTGCCAGTGCACTCTCTGGACTCCTTGCACTGAATCCCCGGTGGAGCCAGTGCACTCTCTGGACTCACTGCACTACATCCCCAGTGGTGCCAGTGCACTCTCTGGACTCAATGCACTGCATCCCCAGTGGTGCCAGTGTACTCTCTGGACTCATAGCACTGCATCCCCAGTGGTGACACTGCACTCTCTGGACTCACTGCAGTGCATCCCCAGTGGTGCCAGTGCACTCTCTGGACTCACTGCACTGCATCCCCAGTGGTGCCAGTGCACTCTCTGGACTCACTGCACTGCATCCCCTTTTCTGCCAGTGCACTCTCTGCACTCACTGCACTGCATCCCCAGTGGTGCCAGTGCACTCTCTGGACTCACTGCAGTGCATCCCCAGTGGTGCCAGTGCACTCTCTGGACTCACTGCAGTGCATCCCCAGTGTTGCCAGTGCACTCTCTGGACTCACAGCACTGCATCCCCAGTGGTGCCAGTGCACTCTCTGGACTCACTGCAGTGAATCCGCATTGGTGCCAGTGCAATCTCTGGACTCACTGCACTGCAACCCATTGGTGCCAGTGCACTCTCTGGACCCACTGCAGTGCATCTCCACTGGTGCCAGTGCACTCTCTGGACTCACTGCAGTGCATCCCCAGTGGTGCCAGTGCACTCTCTGGACTCACTGCGCTGCGTCCCCCGTGGTGACAGTTCACTCTCTGGACTAACTGTGCTGCATCCCCAGTGGTGCCAGTGCACTCTCTGGACTCACTGCAGGGTATCTCCTGTGGTGCCATTGCACTCTCAGGACTCACTGCAGTGCATCCCAGTGGTGCCAGTGCACTCTCTGGACTCACTGCAGTGCATCCCCAGTGGTGCCAGTGCACTCTCTGGACTCACTGCAGTGCAGCCCCTGAGGTGCCAGTGCACTCTCTGTACTCACTGCAGTGCATTCCCAGTGGTGTCAGTGCACTCTCTGGACTCACTGCAGTGAATCCCCAGTGGTGCCAGTGCACTCTCTGGAGTCACCGCGGTGCATCCCCAGTGGTGCCAGTGCACTCTCTGGACTCACTGCACTGCATCCCCAGTGGTGCCAGTGCACTCTCTGGACTCACTGCACTGCATCCCCAGTGGTGCCATTGCACTCTCAGGACTCACTGCACTGCATCCCCAGTGGTGCCAGTGCACTCTCTGGACTCACTGCACTGCATCCCCATTGGAGCCAGTGCACTCTCTGGACTCACTGCACCGCATCCCCAGTGGTGCCAGTGCACTCTCTGGTCTCACTGCACTGCATCCCCTGTGGTGCCAGTGCACTCTTTGGACTCACTGCAGTGCATCCCCAGTGCTGAGAGTGCACTCTCTGGACTCAGTGCACTGCATCCCCAGTGGTGCCAGTGCACTCTCTGGACTCAGTACACTGCATCCCCAATGGTGCCAGTGCACTCACTGGACTCACTGCACTGCATCCCCAGTGGTGCCAGTGGCTCTCTGGACTCACTGCACTGCATCACCAGTGGTGACAGTGCACTCTCTGGACTCACTGCACTGCATCCCCAGTGGTGCCAGTGCACTCTCTGGACTCACTGCACTGCATCAACAGTGGTGCCAGTGCACTCTCTGGACTCAGTGCACTGCATCCCCAGTGGTGCCAGTGTAGTCTCTGGACTCACTGCAGTGCATCCCCAGTGGTGCCAGTGCACTCTCTGGACTCACTGCGCTGCATAAGCAGTGGTGACAGTGCACTCTCTAGGCTCACTGTGCTGCATCACCAGTGGTGCCAGTGCACTCTCAGGACTCACTGCAGTGTATCCCCTGAGGTGCCAGTGCACTCTGTGGACTCACTGCACTGCATCCCAGTGGTGCCAGTGCACTCTTTGGACTCACTGCACTGCATCCCCAGTGGTGCCAGTGCGCTCTCTGGACTCACTGCAGTGCAGCCCCAGTGGTGCCAGTGCACTCTCTGGACTCACTGCAGTGCAGGCCCTTAGGTGCCAGTGCACTCTCTGTACTCACTGCAGTGCATTCCCAGTGGTGCCAGTGCACTCTCTGGACTCCTTGCACTGAATCCCCGGTGGAGCCAGTGCACTCTCTGGACTCACTGCACTACATCCCCAGTGGTGCCAGTGCACTCTCTGGACTCAATGCACTGCATCCCCAGTGGTGCCAGTGTACTCTCTGGACTCATAGCACTGCATCCCCAGTGGTGCCACTGCACTCTCTGGACTCACTGCAGTGCATCCCCAGTGGTGCCAGTGCACTCTCTGGACTCACTGCACTGCATCCCCAGTGGTGCCAGTGCACTCTCTGGACTCACTGCACTGCATCCCCTTTTGTGCCAGTGCACTCTCTGCACTCACTGCACTGCATCCCCAGTGGTGCCAGTGCACTCTCTGGACTCACTGCAGTGCATCCCCAGTGGTGCCAGTGCACTCTCTGGACTCACTGCAGTGCATCTCCAGTGGTGCCAGTGCACTCTGTGGACTCACTGCACTGCATCCCCAGTGCTGACAGTGCACTCTCTGGACTCACTGCACTGAATCACCCGTGGTGGCAGTGCACTCTCTGGACTCACTGCACTGCATCCCCAGTGGAGACAGTGCACTCTCTGTAGTCACTGCGCTGCATCCCCAGTGGTTCCAGGGCACTCTCTCGACACACTGCACTGCAACTCCAGTGGTGCCAGTGCACTCTCTGGACTCACTGCACTGCATCCCCAGTGGTGCCAGTGCACACTCTGGAGTCACTGCGCTGCATCCCCAGTGGTGCCAGTGCCCTCTGTGGACTCACTGCACTAAATCCCCAGTGGTGCCAGTGCACTCTCTGGACTCACTGCAGTGCATCCCCAGTGGTGCGAGTGCACTCTCTGGACTCACCGGGGTGCATCCCCAGTGGTGCCAGTGCACTCTCTGGACTCACCGGGGTGCATCCCCAGTGGTGCCAGTGCACTCTCTGGACTCACTGCAGTGCATCCCCAATGGTGCCAGTGCACTCTGTGGACTCACTGCAGTGCATCCCCAGTGTTGCCAGTGCACTCTCTGGAGTCACTGCACTGCATCCCCAGTGGTGCCAGTGCACTCATTGGAGTCACTGCACTGCATCCCCAGTGGTGCC
This sequence comes from Anser anser, assembly GCF_964211835.1. Classification (NCBI taxonomy): domain Eukaryota; kingdom Metazoa; phylum Chordata; class Aves; order Anseriformes; family Anatidae; genus Anser; species Anser anser. Next base: position 48,941 of record NW_028154092.1, on the reverse strand, counting down.
AGTGCATTCTCTGGAGTCACTGCAGTGCATCCCCAGTGGTGCCAGTGCAGTCTCTGGACTCACTGCAGTGCATCCCCAGTGGTGCCAGTGCACTCTCTGGACTCACTGCACTGCATCCCCAGTGCTGACAGTGCACTCTCTGGACTCACTGCACTGCATCCCCAGTGTTGCCAGTGCACTCTCTGGACTCACAGCACTGCATCCCCAGTGGTGCCAGTGCACTCTCTGGACTCACTGCAGTGCATCCGCATTGGTGCCAGTGCACTCTCTGGACTCACTGCAGTGCAGCCCCTGAGGTGCCAGTGCACTCTCTGTACTCACTGCAGTGCATTCCCAGTGGTGTCAGTGCACTCTCTGGACTCACTGCAGTGAATCCCCAGTGGTGCCAGTGCACTCTCTGGAGTCACCGCGGTGCATACCCAGTGGTGCCAGTGCACTCTCTGGACTCACTGCACTGCATCCCCAGTGGTGCCAGTGCACTCTCTGGACTCACTGCACTGCATCCCCAGTGGTGCCATTGCACTCTCAGGACTCACTGCACTGCATCCCCAGTGGTGCCAGTGCACTCTCTGGACTCACTGCACTGCATCCCCATTGGAGCCAGTGCACTCTCTGGACTCACTGCACTACATCCCCAGTGGTGCCAGTGCACTCTCTGGTCTCACTGCACTGCATCCCCTGTGGTGCCAGTGCACTCTTTGGACTCACTGCAGTGCATCCCCAGTGCTGAGAGTGCACTCTCTGGACTCAGTGCACTGCATCCCCAGTGGTGCCAGTGCACTCTCTGGACTCAGTACACTGCATCCCCAATGGTGCCAGTGCACTCTCTGGACTCACTGCACTGCATCCCCAGTGGTGCCAGTGGCTCTCTGGACTCACTGCACTGCATCACCAGTGGTGACAGTGCACTCTCTGGACTCACTGCACTGCATCCCCAGTGGTGCCAGTGCACTCTCTGGACTCACTGCACTGCATCAACAGTGGTGCCAGTGCACTCTCTGGACTCATTGCACTGCATCCCCAGTGGTGCCAGTGTAGTCTCTGGACTCACTGCAGTGCATCCCCAGTGGTGCCAGTGCACTCTCTGGACTCACTGCGCTGCATAAGCAGTGGTGACAGTGCACTCTCTAGACTCACTGTGCTGCATCACCAGTGGTGCCAGTGCACTCTCAGGACTCACTGCAGTGTATCCCCTGAGTGCCAGTGCACTCTGTGGACTCACTGCACTGCATCCCAGTGGTGCCAGTGCACTCTTTGGACTCACTGCACTGCATCCCCAGTGGTGCCAGTGCGCTCTCTGGACTCACTGCAGTGCAGCCCCAGTGGTGCCAGTGCACTCTCTGGACTCACTGCAGTGCAGGCCCTTAGATGCCAGTGCACTCTCTGTACTCACTGCAGTGCATTCCCAGTGGTGCCAGTGCACTCTCTGGACTCCTTGCACTGAATCCCCGGTGGAGCCAGTGCACTCTCTGGACTCACTGCACTACATCCCCAGTGGTGCCAGTGCACTCTCTGGACTCAATGCACTGCATCCCCAGTGGTGCCAGTGTACTCTCTGGACTCATAGCACTGCATCCCCAGTGGTGCCACTGCACTCTCTGGACTCACTGCAGTGCATCCCCAGTGGTGCCAGTGCACTCTCTGGACTCACTGCACTGCATCCCCAGTGGTGCCAGTGCACTCTCTGGACTCACTGCACTGCATCCTCTTTTGTGCCAGTGCACTCTTTGCACTCACTGCACTGCATCCCCAGTGGTGCCAGTGCACTCTCTGGACTCACTGCAGTGCATCCCCAGTGGTGCCAGTGCACTCTCTGGACTCACTGCAGTGCATCTCCAGTGGTGCCAGTGCACTCTCTGGACTCACTGCACTGCATCCCCAGTGCTGACAGTGCACTCTCTGGACTCACTGCACTGAATCACCAGTGGTGGCAGTGCACTCTCTGGACTCACTGCACTGCATCCCCAGTGGAGACAGTGCACTCTCTGGACTCACTGCGCTGCATCCCCAGTGGTTCCAGGGCACTCTCTCGACACACTGCACTGCAACTCCAGTGGTGCCAGTGCACTCTCTGGACTCACTGCACTGCATCCCCAGTGGTGCCAGTGCACACTCTGGAGTCACTGCGCTGCATCCGCAGTGGTGCCAGTGCCCTCTGTGGACTCACTGCACTACATCCCCAGTGTGGCCAGTGCACTCTCTGGACTCACTGCAGTGCATCCCCAGTGGTGCGAGTGCACTCTCTGGACTCACCGGGGTGCATCCCCAGTGGTGCCAGTGCACTCTCTGGACTCACTGCAGTGCATCCCCAATGGTGCCAGTGCACTCTGTGGACTCACTGCAGTGCATCCCCAGTGTTGCCAGTGCACTCTCTGGAGTCACTGCACTGCATCCCCAGTGGTGCCAGTGCACTCATTCGAGTCACTGCACTGCATCCCCAGTGGTGCCAGTGCATTCTCTGGAGTCACTGCAGTGCATCCCCAGTGGTGCCAGTGCAGTCTCTGGACTCACTGCAGTGCATCCCCAGTGGTGCCAGTGCACTCTCTGGACTCACTGCACTGCATCCCCAGTGCTGACAGTGCACTCTCTGGACTCACTGCACTGCATCCCCAGTGGTGCCAGTGTACTCTCTGGACTCATAGCACTGCATCCCCAGTGGTGCCACTGCACTCTCTGGACGCACTGCAGTGCATCCCCAGTGGTGCCAGTGCACTCTCTGGACTCACTGCACTGCATCCCCAGTGGTGCCAGTGCACTCTCTGGACTCACTGCACTGCATCCCCAGTGGTGCCAGTGCACTCTCTGCACTCACTGCACTGCATCCCCAGTGGTGCCAGTGCACTCTCTCGACTCACTGCACTGCATCCCCAGTGCTGACAGTGCACTCTCTGGACTCACTGCACTGCATCACCAGTGGTGGCAGTGCACTCTCTGGACTCACTGCACTGCATCCACAGTGGTGCCAGTGCACTCTGTGGACTCACTGCAGTGCATCCCCAGTGTTGCCAGTGCACTCTCTGGACTCACTGCACTGCATCCCCAGTGGTGCCAGTGCACTCTCTGGACTCACTGCAGTGCATCCGCATTGGTGCCAGTGCACTCTCTGGACTCACTGCACTGCATCCCATTGGTGCCAGTGCACTCTCTGTACTCACTGCACTGCATCCCCAGTGGTGCCAGTGCACTCTCTGGACTCACTGCAGTGCATCCCCAGTGGTGCCAGTGCCCTCTGTGGACTCACTGCACTACATCCCCAGTGGGGCCAGTGCACTCTCTGGACTCACTGCAGTGCATCCCCAGTGGTGCGAGTGCACTCTCTGGACTCACCGGGGTGCATCCCCAGTGGTGCCAGTGCACTCTCTGGACTCACCGGGGTGCATCCCCAGTGGTGCCAGTGCACTCTCTGGACTCACTGCAGTGCATCCCCAATGGTGCCAGTGCACTCTGTGGACTCACTGCAGTGCATCCCCAGTGTTGCCAGTGCACTCTCTGGAGTCACTGCAGTGCATCCCCAGTGGTGCCTGTGCACTCTTTCGAGTCACTGCACTGCATCCCCAGTGGTGCCAGTGCATTCTCTGGAGTCACTGCAGTGCATCCCCAGTGGTGCCAGTGCAGTCTCTGGACTCACTGCAGTGCATCCCCAGTGGTGCCAGTGCACTCTCTGGACTCACTGCACTGCATCCCCAGTGCTGACAGTGCACTCTCTGGACTCACTGCACTGCATCCCCAGTGGTGCCAGTGTACTCTCTGGACTCATAGCACTGCATCCCCAGTGGTGCCACTGCACTCTCTGGACGCTCTGCAGTGCATCCCCAGTGGTGCCAGTGCACTCTCTGGACTCACTGCACTGCATCCCCAGTGGTGCCAGTGCGCTCTCTGGACTCACTGCAGTGCAGCCCCAGTGCTGCCAGTGCACTCTCTGGACTCACTGCAGTGCAGGCCCTTAGGTGCCAGTGCACTCTCTGTACTCACTGCAGTGCATTCCCAGTGGTGCCAGTGCACTCTCTGGACTCACTGCACTGCATCCCCAGTGGTTCCAGTGCACTCTCTGGACTCAATGCACTGCATCCCCAGTGGTGCCAGTGTACTCTCTGGACTCATAGCACTGCATCCCCAGTGGTGCCAGTGCACTCTCTGGACTCACTGCAGTGCAGGCCCTTAGGTGCCAGTGCACTCTCTGGACTCCTTGCACTGAATCCCCGGTGGAGCCAGTGCACTCTCTGGACTCACTGCACTACATCCCCAGTGGTGCCAGTGCACTCTCTGGACTCAATGCACTGCATCCCCAGTGGTGCCAGTGTACTCTCTGGACTCATAGCACTGCATCCCCAGTGGTGCCACTGCACTCTCTGGACTCACTGCAGTGCATCCCCAGTGGTGCCAGTGCACTCTCTGGACTCACTGCACTGCATCCCCAGTGGTGCCAGTGCACTCTCTGGACTCACTGCACTGCATCCCCTTTTGAGCCAGTGCACTCTCTGCACTCACTGCAGTGCATCCCCAGTGGTGCCAGTGCACTCTCTGGACTCACTGCAGTGCATCCCCAGTGGTGCCAGTGCACTCTCTGGACTCACTGCAGTGCATCTCCAGTGGTGCCAGTGCACTCTCTGGACTCACTGCACTGCATCCCCAGTGCTGACAGTGCACTCTCTGGACTCACTGCACTGCATCACCAGTGGTGGCAGTGCACTCTCTGGACTCACTGCACTGCATCCCCAGTGGAGACAGTGCACTCTCTGTAGTCACTGCGCTGCATCCCCAGTGGTTCCAGGGCACTCTCTCGACTCACTGCACTGCAACTCCAGTGGTGCCAGTGCACTCTCTGGACTCACTACACTGCATCCCCAGTGGTGCCAGTGCACACTCTGGAGTCACTGCGCTGCATCCCCAGTGGTGCCAGTGCCCTCTCTGGACTCACTGCACTACATCCCCAGTGGGGCCAGTGCACTCTCTGGACTCACTGCAGTGCATCCCCAGTGGTGCGAGTGCACTCTCTGGACTCACCGGGGTGCATCCCCAGTGGTGCCAGTGCACTCTCTGGACTCACTGCAGTGCATCCCCAATGGTGCCAGTGCACTCTGTGGACTCACTGCAGTGCATCCCCAGTGTTGCCAGTGCACTCTCTGGAGTCACTGCACTGCATCCCCAGTGGTGCCAGTGCACTCTTTCGAGTCACTGCAGTGCATCCCCAATGGTGCCAGTGCACTCTGTGGACTCACTGCACTGCATCCCCAGTGGTGCCAGTGCATTCTCTGGAGTCACTGCAGTGCATCCCCAGTGGTGCCAGTGCAGTCTCTGGACTCACTGCAGTGCATCCCCAGTGGTGCCAGTGCACTCTCTGGACTCACTGCACTGCATCCCCAGTGCTGACAGTGCACTCTCTGGACTAACTGCACTGCATCCCCAGTGGTGCCAGTGTACTCTCTAGACTCATAGCACTGCATCCCCAGTGGTGCCACTGCACTCTCTGGACGCACTGCAGTGCATCCCCAGTGGTGCCAGTGCACTCTCTGGACTCACTGCACTGCATCCCCAGTGGTGCCAGTACACTCTCTGGACTCACTGCAGTGCATCCCCAGTGGTGCCAGTGCACTCTCTGGACTCACTGCAGTGCATCCGCATTGGTGCCAGTGCACTCTCTGGACTCACTGCACTGCATCCCATTGGTGCCAGTGCACTCTCTGTACTCACTGCACTGCATCCCCAGTGGTGCCAGTGCACTCTCTGGACTCACTGCAGTGCATCCCCAGTGGTGCCAGTGCCCTCTGTGGACTCACTGCACTACATCCCCAGTGGTGCCAGTGCACTCTCTGGACTCACTGCAGTGCATCCCCAGTGGTGCGAGTGCACTCTCTGGACTCACCGGGGTGCATCCCCAGTGGTGCCAGTGCACTCTCTGGACTCACCGGGGTGCATCCCCAGTGGTGCCAGTGCACTCTCTGGACTCACTGCAGTGCATCCCCAATGGTGCCAGTGCACTCTGTGGACTCACTGCAGTGCATCCCCAGTGTTGCCAGTGCACTCTCTGGAGTCACTGCAGTGCATCCCCAGTGGTGCCAGTGCACTCTTTCGAGTCACTGCACTGCATCCCCAGTGGTGCCAGTGCATTCTCTGGAGTCACTGGAGTGCATCCCCAGTGGTGCCAGTGCAGTCTCTGGACTCACTGCAGTGCATCCCCAGTGGTGCCAGTGCACTCTCTGGACTCACTGCACTGCATCCCCAGTGCTGACAGTGCACTCTCTGGACTCACTGCACTGCATCCCCAGTGGTGCCAGTGTACTCTCTGGACTCATAGCACTGCATCCCCAGTGGTGCCACTGCACTCTCTGGACGCACTGCAGTGCATCCCCAGTGGTGCCAGTGCACTCTCTGGACTCACTGCACTGCATCCCCAGTGGTGCCAGTGCACTCTCTGGACTCACTGCAGTGCATCCCCTTTTGTGCCAGTGCACTCTCTGCACTCACTGCACTGCATCCCTAGTGGTGCCAGTGCACTCTCTGGACTCACTGCAGTGCATCCCCAGTGGTGCCAGTGCACTCTCTCGACTCACTGCACTGCATCCCAAGTGCTGACAGTGCACTCTCTGGACTCACTGCACTACATCACCAGTGGTGGCAGTGCACTCTCTGGACTCACTGCAGTGCATCCCCAGTGGTGCCAGTGCACTCTCTGGACTCACTGCAGTGCATCCCCAGTGTTGCCAGTGCACTCTCTGGACTCACAGCACTGCATCCCCAGTGGTGCCAGTGCACTCTCTGGACTCACTGCAGTGCATCCGCATTGGTGCCAGTGCACTCTCTGGACTCACTGCACTGCAACCCATTGGTGCCAGTGCACTCTCTGGACCCACTGCAGTGCATCCCCACTGGTGCCAGTGCACTCTCTGGACTCACTGCAGTGCATCCCCAGTGGTGCCAGTGCACTCTCTGTAGTCACTGCGCTGCGTCCCCAGTGGTGACAGTTCACTCTCTGGACTTACTGTGCTGCATCCCCAGTGGTGCCAGTGCACTCTCTGGACTCAGTGCAGGGTATCTCCTGTGGTGCCATTGCACTCTCAGGACTCACTGCAGTGCATCCCAGTGGTGCCAGTGCACTCTCTGGACTCACTGCAGTGCATCCCCAGTGGTGCCAGTGCACTCTCTGGACTCACTGCAGTGCAGCCCCTGAGGTGCCAGTGCACTCTCTGTACTCACTGCAGTGCATTCCCAGTGGTGTCAGTGCACTCTCTGGACTCACTGCAGTGAATCCCCAGTGGTGCCAGTGCACTCTCTGGAGTCACCGCGGTGCATCCCCAGTGGTGCCAGTGCACTCTCTGGACTCACTGCACTGCATCCCCATTGGAGCCAGTGCACTCTCTGGACTCACTGCACTGCATCCCCAGTGGTGCCAGTGCACTCTCTGGTCTCACTGCACTGCATCCCCAGTGCTGACAGTGCACTCTCTGGACTCACTGCACTGCATCCCCAGTGGTGCCAGTGTACTCTCTGGACTCATAGCACTGCATCCCCAGTGGTGCCACTGCACTCTCTAGACGCACTGCAGTGCATCCCCAGTGGTGCCAGTGCACTCTCTGGACTCACTGCACTGCATCCCCAGTGGTGCCAGTGCACTCTCTGGACTCACTGCAGTGCATCCCCTTTTGTGCCAGTGCACTCTCTGGACTCACTGCACTGCATCCCCAGTGGTGCCAGTGCACTCTCTGGACTCACTGCACTGCATCCCCAGTGGTGCCAGTGCACTCTCTGGACTCACTGCAGTGCATCCCCAGTGGTGCCAGTGCACTCTCTCGACTCACTGCACTGCATCCCCAGTGCTGACAGTGCACTCTCTGGACTCACTGCACTGCATCACCAGTGGTGGCAGTGCACTCTCTGGACTCACTGCACTGCATCCCCAGTGGTGCCAGTGCACTCTGTGGACTCACTGCAGTGCATCCCCAGTGTTGCCAGTGCACTCTCTGGACTCACTGCTCTGCATCCCCAGTGGTGCCAGTGCACTCTCTGGACTCACTGCAGTGCATCCGCATTGGTGCCAGTGCACTCTCTGGACTCACTGCACTGCATCCCATTGGTGCCAGTGCACTCTCTGTACTCACTGCACGGCATCCCCAGTGGTGCCAGTGCACTCTCTGGACTCACTGCAGTGCATCCCCAGTGGTGCCAGTGCCCTCTGTGGACTCACTGCACTACATCCCCAGTGGGGCCAGTGCACTCTCTGGACTCACTGCAGTGCATCCCCAGTGGTGCGAGTGCACTCTCTGGACTCACCGGGGTGCATCCCCAGTGGTGCCAGTGCACTCTCTGGACTCACCGGGGTGCATCCCCAGTGGTGCCAGTGCACTCTCTGGACTCACTGCAGTGCATCCCCAATGGTGCCAGTGCACTCTGTGGACTCACTGCAGTGCATCCCCAGTGTTGCCAGTGCACTCTCTGGAGTCACTGCAGTGCATCCCCAGTGGTGCCAGTGCACTCTTTCGAGTCACTGCACTGCATCCCCAGTGGTGCCAGTGCATTCTCTGGAGTCACTGCAGTGCATCCCCAGTGGTGCCAGTGCAGTCTCTGGACTCACTGCAGTGCATCCCCAGTGGTGCCAGTGCACTCTCTGGACTCACTGCACTGCATCCCCAGTGCTGACAGTGCACTCTCTGGACTCACTGCACTGCATCCCCAGTGGTGCCAGTGTACTCTCTGGACTCATAGCACTGCATCCCCAGTGGTGCCAGTGCACTCTCTGGACTCAGTGCAGTGCATCCCCAGTGGTGCCAGTGCACTCTCTGGACTCACTGCACTGCATCCCCAGTGGTGCCAGTGCACTCTCTGGACTCACTGCAGTGCATCCCCTTTTGTGCCAGTGCACTCTCTGCACTCACTGCACTGCATCCCCAGTGGTGCCAGTGCACTCTCTGGACTCACTGCAGTGCATCCCCAGTGGTGCCAGTGCACTCTCTGGACTCACTGCAGTGCATCCCCAGTGGTGCCAGTGCACTCTCTCGACTCACTGCACTGCATCCCCAGTGCTGACAGTGCACTCTCTGGACTCACTGCACTGCATCACCAGTGGTGGCAGTGCACTCTCTGGACTCACTGCAGTGCATCCCCAGTGGTGCCAGTGCACTCTCTGGACTCACTGCAGTGCATCCCCAGTGTTGCCAGTGCACTCTCTGGACTCACAGCACTGCATCCCCAGTGGTGCCAGTGCACTCTCAGGACTCACTGCAGTGAATCCGCATTGGTGCCAGTGCAATCTCTGGACTCACTGCACTGCAACCCATTGGTGCCAGTGCACTCTCTGGACCCACTGCAGTGCATCTCCACTGGTGCCAGTGCACTCTCTGGACTCACTGCAGTGCATCCCCAGTGGTGCCAGTGCACTCTCTGTAGTCACTGCGCTGCGTCCCCCGTGGTGATAGTTCACTCTCTGGGCTAACTGTGCTGCATCCCCAGTGGTGCCAGTGCACTCTCTGGACTCACTGCAGGGTATCTCCTGTGGTGCCATTGCACTCTCAGGACTCACTGCAGTGCATCCCAGTGGTGCCAGTGCACTCTCTGGACTCACTGCAGTGCATCCCCAGTGGTGCCAGTGCACTCTCTGGACTCACTGCAGTGCAGCCCCTGAGGTGCCAGTGCACTCTCTGTACTCACTGCAGTGCATTCCCAGTGGTGTCAGTGCACTCTCTGGACTCACTGCAGTGAATCCCCAGTGGTGCCAGTGCACTCTCTGGAGTCACCGCGGTGCATCCCCAGTGGTGCCAGTGCACTCTCTGGACTCACTGCACTGCATCCCCAGTGGTGCCAGTGCACTCTCTGGACTCACTGCACTGCATCCCCAGTGGTGCCATTGCACTCTCAGGACTCACTGCACTGCATCCCCAGTGGTGCCAGTGCACTCTCTAGACTCACTGCACTGCATCCCCATTGGAGCCAGTGCACTCTCTGGACTCACTGCACCGCATCCCCAGTGGTGCCAGTGCACTCTCTGGTCTCACTGCACTGCATCCCCTGTGGTGCCAGTGCACTCTTTGGACTCACTGCAGTGCATCCCCAGTGCTGAGAGTGCACTCTCTGGACTCAGTGCACTGCATCCCCAGTGGTGCCAGTGCACTCTCTGGACTCAGTACACTGCATCCCCAATGGTGCCAGTGCACTCACTGGACTCACTGCACTGCATCCCCAGTGGTGCCAGTGGCTCTCTGGACTCACTGCACTGCATCACCAGTGGTGACAGTGCACTCTCTGGACTCACTGCACTGCATCCCCAGTGGTGCCAGTGCACTCTCTGGACTCACTGCACTGCATCAACACTGGTGCCAGTGCACTCTCTGGACTCACTGCACTGCATCCCCAGTGGTGCCAGTGTAGTCTCTGGACTCACTGCAGTGCATCCCCAGTGGTGCCAGTGCACTCTCTGGACTCACTGCGCTGCATAAGCAGTGGTGACAGTGCACTCTCTAGACTCACTGTACTGCATCAGCAGTGGTGCCAGTGCACTCTCAGGACTCACTGCAGTGTATCCCCTGAGGTGCCAGTGCACTCTGTGGACTCACTGCACTGCATCCCAGTGGTGCCAGTGCACTCTTTGGACTCACTGCACTGCATCCCCAGTGGTGCCAGTGCGCTCTCTGGACTCACTGCAGTGCAGCCCCAGTGGTGCCAGTGCACTCTCTGGACTCACTGCAGTGCAGGCCCTTAGGTGCCAGTGCACTCTCTGTACTCACTGCAGTGCATTCCCAGTGGTGCCAGTGCACTCTCTGGACTCCTTGCACTGAATCCCCGGTGGAGCCAGTGCACTCTCTGGACTCACTGCACTACATCCCCAGTGGTGCCAGTGCACTCTCTGGACTCAATGCACTGCATCCCCAGTGGTGCCAGTGTACTCTCTGGACTCATAGCACTGCATCCCCAGTGGTGCCACTGAACTCTCTGGACTCACTGCAGTGCATCCCCAGTGGTGCCAGTGCACTCTCTGGACTCACTGCACTGCATCGCCAGTGGTGCCAGTGCACTCTCTGGACTCACTGCACTGCATCCCCTTTTGTGCCAGTGCACTCTCTGCACTCACTGCACTGCATCCCCAGTGGTGCCAGTGCACTCTCTGGACTCACTGCAGTGCATCCCCAGTGGTGCCAGTGCACTCTCTGGACTCACTGCAGTGCATCCCCAGTGTTGCCAGTGCACTCTCTGGACTCACAGCACTGCATCCCCAGTGGTGCCAGTGCACTCTCAGGACTCACTGCAGTGAATCCGCATTGGTGCCAGTGCAATCTCTGGACTCACTGCACTGCAACCCATTGGTGCCAGTGCACTCTCTGGACCCACTGCAGTGCATCTCCACTGGTGCCAGTGCACTCTCTGGACTCACTGCAGTGCATCCCCAGTGGTGCCAGTGCACTCTCTGGACTCACTGCGCTGCGTCCCCCGTGGTGACAGTTCACTCTCTGGACTAACTGTGCTGCATCCCCAGTGGTGCCAGTGCACTCTCTGGACTCACTGCAGGGTATCTCCTGTGGTGCCATTGCACTCTCAGGACTCACTGCAGTGCATCCCAGTGGTGCCAGTGCACTCTCTGGACTCACTGCACTGCATCCCCAGTGGTGCCAGTGCACTCTCTGGACTCACTGCAGTGCAGCCCCTGAGGTGCCAGTGCACTCTCTGTACTCACTGCAGTGCATTCCCAGTGGTGTCTGTGCACTCTCTGGACTCACTGCAGTGAATCCCCAGTGGTGCCAGTGCACTCTCTGGAGTCACCGCGGTGCATCCCCAGTGGTGCCAGTGCACTCTCTGGACTCACTGCACTGCATCCCCAGTGGTGCCAGTGCACTCTCTGGACTCACTGCACTGCATCCCCAGTGGTGCCATTGCACTCTCAGGACTCACTGCACTGCATCCCCAGTGGTGCCAGTGCACTCTCTGGACTCACTGCACTGCATCCCCATTGGAGCCAGTACACTCTCTGGACTCACTGCACCGCATCCCCAGTGGTGCCAGTGCACTCTCTGGTCTCACTGCACTGCATCCCCTGTGGTGCCAGTGCACTCTTTGGACTCACTGCAGTGCATCCCCAGTGCTGAGAGTGCACTCTCTGGACTCAGTGCACTGCATCCCCAGTGGTGCCAGTGCACTCTCTGGACTCAGTACACTGCATCCCCAATGGTGCCAGTGCACTCACTGGACTCACTGCACTGCATCCCCAGTGGTGCCAGTGGCTCTCTGGACTCACTGCACTGCATCACCAGTGGTGACAGTGCACTCTCTGGACTCACTGCACTGCATCCCCAGTGGTGCCAGTGCACTCTCTGGACTCACTGCACTGCATCAACAGTGGTGCCAGTGCACTCTCTGGACTCAGTGCACTGCATCCCCAGTGGTGCCAGTGTAGTCTCTGGACTCACTGCAGTGCATCCCCAGTGGTGCCAGTGCACTCTCTGGACTCACTGCGCTGCATAAGCAGTGGTGACAGTGCACTCTCTAGGCTCACTGTGCTGCATCACCAGTGGTGCCAGTGCACTCTCAGGACTCACTGCAGTGTATCCCCTGAGGTGCCAGTGCACTCTGTGGACTCACTGCACTGCATCCCAGTGGTGCCAGTGCACTCTTTGGACTCACTGCACTGCATCCCCAGTGGTGCCAGTGCGCTCTCTGGACTCACTGCAGTGCAGCCCCAGTGGTGCCAGTGCACTCTCTGGACTCACTGCAGTGCAGGCCCTTAGGTGCCAGTGCACTCTCTGTACTCACTGCAGTGCATTCCCAGTGGTGCCAGTGCACTCTCTGGACTCCTTGCACTGAATCCCCGGTGGAGCCAGTGCACTCTCTGGACTCACTGCACTACATCCCCAGTGGTGCCAGTGCACTCTCTGGACTCAATGCACTGCATCCCCAGTGGTGCCAGTGCACTCTCTGGACTCATAGCACTGCATCCCCAGTGGTGCCACTGCACTCTCTGGACTCACTGCAGTGCATCCCCAGTGGTGCCAGTGCACTCTCTGGACTCACTGCACTGCATCCCCAGTGGTGCCAGTGCACTCTCTGGACTCACTGCACTGCATCCCCTTTTGTGCCAGTGCACTCTCTGCACTCACTGCACTGCATCCCCAGTGGTGCCAGTGCACTCTCTGGACTCACTGCAGTGCATCCCCAGTGGTGCCAGTGCACTCTCTGGACTCACTGCAGTGCATCTCCAGTGGTGCCAGTGCACTCTGTGGACTCACTGCACTGCATCCCCAGTGCTGACAGTGCACTCTCTGGACTCACTGCACTGAATCACCCGTGGTGGCAGTGCACTCTCTGGACTCACTGCACTGCATCCCCAGTGGAGACAGTGCACTCTCTGTAGTCACTGCGCTGCATCCCCAGTGGTTCCAGGGCACTCTCTCGACACACTGCACTGCAACTCCAGTGGTGCCAGTGCACTCTCTGGACTCACTGCACTGCATCCCCAGTGGTGCCAGTGCACACTCTGGAGTCACTGCGCTGCATCCCCAGTGGTGCCAGTGCCCTCTGTGGACTCACTGCACTACATCCCCAGTGGGGCCAGTGCACTCTCTGGACTCACTGCAGTGCATCCCCAGTGGTGCGAGTGCACTCTCTGGACTCACCGGGGTGCATCCCCAGTGGTGCCAGTGCACTCTCTGGACTCACCGGGGTGCATCCCCAGTGGTGCCAGTGCACTCTCTGGACTCACTGCAGTGCATCCCCAATGGTGCCAGTGCACTCTGTGGACTCACTGCAGTGCATCCCCAGTGTTGCCAGTGCACTCTCTGGAGTCACTGCACTGCATCCCCAGTGGTGCCAGTGCACTCATTGGAGTCACTGCACTGCATCCCCAGTGGTGCCAGTGCATTCTCTGGAGTCACTGCAGTGCATCCCCAGTGGTGCCAGTGCAGTCTCTGGACTCACTGCAGTGCATCCCCAGTGGTGCCAGTGCACTCTCTGGACTCACTGCACTGCATCCCCAGTGCTGACAGTGCACTCTCTGGACTCACTGCACTGCATCCCCAGTGTTGCCAGTGCACTCTCTGGACTCACAGCACTGCATCCCCAGTGGTGCCAGTGCACTCTCTGGACTCACTGCAGTGCATCCGCATTGGTGCCAGTGCACTCTCTGGACTCACTGCAGTGCAGCCCCTGAGGTGCCAGTGCACTCTCTGTACTCACTGCAGTGCATTCCCAGTGGTGTCAGTGCACTCTCTGGACTCACTGCAGTGAATCCCCAGTGGTGCCAGTGCACTCTCTGGAGTCACCGCGGTGCATACCCAGTGGTGCCAGTGCACTCTCTGGACTCACTGCACTGCATCCCCAGTGGTGCCAGTGCACTCTCTGGACTCACTGCACTGCATCCCCAGTGGTGCCATTGCACTCTCAGGATTCACTGCACTGCATCCCCAGTGGTGCCAGTGCACTCTCTGGACTCACTGCACTGCATCCCCATTGGAGCCAGTGCACTCTCTGGACTCACTGCACTACATCCCCAGTGGTGCCAGTGCACTCTCTGGACTCACTGCACTGCATCCCCTGTGGTGCCAGTGCACTCTTTGGACTCACTGCAGTGCATCCCCAGTGCTGAGAGTGCCCTCTCTGGACTCAGTGCACTGCATCCCCAGTGGTGCCAGTGGACTCTCTGGACTCAGTACACTGCATCCCCAATGGTGCCAGTGCACTCTCTGGACTCACTGCACTGCATCCCCAGTGGTGCCAGTGGCTCTCTGGACTCACTGCACTGCATCACCAGTGGTGACAGTGCACTCTCTGGACTCACTGTACTGCATCCCCAGTGGTGCCAGTGCACTCTCTGGACTCACTGCACTGCATCAACAGTGGTGCCAGTGCACTCTCTGGACTCATTGCACTGCATCCCCAGTGGTGCCAGTGTAGTCTCTGGACTCACTGCAGTGCATCCCCAGTGGTGCCAGTGCACTCTCTGGACTCACTGCGCTGCATAAGCAGTGGTGACAGTGCACTCTCTAGACTCACTGTGCTGCATCACCAGTGGTGCCAGTGCACTCTCAGGACTCACTGCAGTGTATCCCCTGAGTGCCAGTGCACTCTGTGGACTCACTGCACTGCATCCCAGTGGTGCCAGTGCACTCTTTGGACTCACTGCACTGCATCCCCAGTGGTGCCAGTGCGCTCTCTGGACTCACTGCAGTGCAGCCCCAGTGGTGCCAGTGCACTCTCTGGACTCACTGCAGTGCAGGCCCTTAGATGCCAGTGCACTCTCTGTACTCACTGCAGTGCATTCCCAGTGGTGCCAGTGCACTCTCTGGACTCCTTGCACTGAATCCCCGGTGGAGCCAGTGCACTCTCTGGACTCACTGCACTACATCCCCAGTGGTGCCAGTGCACTCTCTGGACTCAATGCACTGCATCCCCAGTGGTGCCAGTGTACTCTCTGGACTCATAGCACTGCATCCCCAGTGGTGCCACTGCACTCTCTGGACTCACTGCAGTGCATCCCCAGTGGTGCCAGTGCACTCTCTGGACTCACTGCACTGCATCCCCAGTGGTGCCAGTGCACTCTCTGGACTCACTGCACTGCATCCTCTTTTGTGCCAGTGCACTCTTTGCACTCACTGCACTGCATCCCCAGTGGTGCCAGTGCACTCTCTGGACTCACTGCAGTGCATCCCCAGTGGTGCCAGTGCACTCTCTGGACTCACTGCAGTGCATCTCCAGTGGTGCCAGTGCACTCTCTGGACTCACTGCACTGCATCCCCAGTGCTGACAGTGCACTCTCTGGACTCACTGCACTGAATCACCAGTGGTGGCAGTGCACTCTCTGGACTCACTGCACTGCATCCCCAGTGGAGACAGTGCACTCTCTGTAGTCACTGCGCTGCATCCCCAGTGGTTCCAGGGCACTCTCTCGACACACTGCACTGCAACTCCAGTGGTGCCAGTGCACTCTCTGGACTCACTGCACTGCATCCCCAGTGGTGCCAGTGCACACTCTGGAGTCACTGCGCTGCATCCCCAGTGGTGCCAGTGCCCTCTGTGGACTCACTGCACTACATCCCCAGTGTGGCCAGTGCACTCTCTGGACTCACTGCAGTGCATCCCCAGTGGTGCGAGTGCACTCTCTGGACTCACCGGGGTGCATCCCCAGTGGTGCCAGTGCACTCTCTGGACTCACTGCAGTGCATCCCCAATGGTGCCAGTGCACTCTGTGGACTCACTGCAGTGCATCCCCAGTGTTGCCAGTGCACTCTCTGGAGTCACTGCACTGCATCCCCAGTGGTGCCAGTGCACTCATTCGAGTCACTGCACTGCATCCCCAGTGGTGCCAGTGCATTCTCTGGAGTCACTGCAGTGCATCCCCAGTGGTGCCAGTGCAGTCTCTGGACTCACTGCAGTGCATCCCCAGTGGTGCCAGTGCACTCTCTGGACTCACTGCACTGCATCCCCAGTGCTGACAGTGCACTCTCTGGACTCACTGCACTGCATCCCCAGTGGTGCCAGTGTACTCTCTGGACTCATAGCACTGCATCCCCAGTGGTGCCACTGCACTCTCTGGACGCACTGCAGTGCATCCCCAGTGGTGCCAGTGCACTCTCTGGACTCACTGCACTGCATCCCCAGTGGTGCCAGTGCACTCTCTGGACTCACTGCACTGCATCCCCAGTGGTGCCAGTGCACTCTCTGCACTCACTGCACTGCATCCCCAGTGGTGCCAGTGCACTCTCTCGACTCACTGCACTGCATCCCCAGTGCTGACAGTGCACTCTCTGGACTCACTGCACTGCATCACCAGTGGTGGCAGTGCACTCTCTGGACTCACTGCACTGCATCCACAGTGGTGCCAGTGCACTCTGTGGACTCACTGCAGTGCATCCCCAGTGTTGCCAGTGCACTCTCTGGACTCACTGCACTGCATCCCCAGTGGTGCCAGTGCACTCTCTGGACTCACTGCAGTGCATCCGCATTGGTGCCAGTGCACTCTCTGGACTCACTGCACTGCATCCCATTGGTGCCAGTGCACTCTCTGTACTCACTGCACTGCATCCCCAGTGGTGCCAGTGCACTCTCTGGACTCACTGCAGTGCATCCCCAGTGGTGCCAGTGCCCTCTGTGGACTCACTGCACTACATCCCCAGTGGGGCCAGTGCACTCTCTGGACTCACTGCAGTGCATCCCCAGTGGTGCGAGTGCACTCTCTGGACTCACCGGGGTGCATCCCCAGTGGTGCCAGTGCACTCTCTGGACTCACCGGGGTGCATCCCCAGTGGTGCCAGTGCACTCTCTGGACTCACTGCAGTGCATCCCCAATGGTGCCAGTGCACTCTGTGGACTCACTGCAGTGCATCCCCAGTGTTGCCAGTGCACTCTCTGGAGTCACTGCAGTGCATCCCCAGTGGTGCCTGTGCACTCTTTCGAGTCACTGCACTGCATCCCCAGTGGTGCCAGTGCATTCTCTGGAGTCACTGCAGTGCATCCCCAGTGGTGCCAGTGCAGTCTCTGGACTCACTGCAGTGCATCCCCAGTGGTGCCAGTGCACTCTCTGGACTCACTGCACTGCATCCCCAGTGCTGACAGTGCACTCTCTGGACTCACTGCACTGCATCCCCAGTGGTGCCAGTGTACTCTCTGGACTCATAGCACTGCATCCCCAGTGGTGCCACTGCACTCTCTGGACGCTCTGCAGTGCATCCCCAGTGGTGCCAGTGCACTCTCTGGACTCACTGCACTGCATCCCCAGTGGTGCCAGTGCGCTCTCTGGACTCACTGCAGTGCAGCCCCAGTGCTGCCAGTGCACTCTCTGGACTCACTGCAGTGCAGGCCCTTAGGTGCCAGTGCACTCTCTGTACTCACTGCAGTGCATTCCCAGTGGTGCCAGTGCACTCTCTGGACTCACTGCACTGCATCCCCAGTGGTTCCAGTGCACTCTCTGGACTCAATGCACTGCATCCCCAGTGGTGCCAGTGTACTCTCTGGACTCATAGCACTGCATCCCCAGTGGTGCCAGTGCACTCTCTGGACTCACTGCAGTGCAGGCCCTTAGGTGCCAGTGCACTCTCTGGACTCCTTGCACTGAATCCCCGGTGGAGCCAGTGCACTCTCTGGACTCACTGCACTACATCCCCAGTGGTGCCAGTGCACTCTCTGGACTCAATGTACTGCATCCCCAGTGGTGCCAGTGTACTCTCTGGACTCATAGCACTGCATCCCCAGTGGTGCCACTGCACTCTCTGGACTCACTGCAGTGCATCCCCAGTGGTGCCAGTGCACTCTCTGGACTCACTGCACTGCATCCCCAGTGGTGCCAGTGCACTCTCTGGACTCACTGCACTGCATCCCCTTTTGAGCCAGTGCACTCTCTGCACTCACTGCAGTGCATCCCCAGTGGTGCCAGTGCACTCTCTGGACTCACTGCAGTGCATCCCCAGTGGTGCCAGTGCACTCTCTGGACTCACTGCAGTGCATCTCCAGTGGTGCCAGTGCACTCTCTGGACTCACTGCACTGCATCCCCAGTGCTGACAGTGCACTCTCTGGACTCACTGCACTGCATCACCAGTGGTGGCAGTGCACTCTCTGGACTCACTGCACTGCATCCCCAGTGGAGACAGTGCACTCTCTGTAGTCACTGCGCTGCATCCCCAGTGGTTCCAGGGCACTCTCTCGACTCACTGCACTGCAACTCCAGTGGTGCCAGTGCACTCTCTGGACTCACTACACTGCATCCCCAGTGGTGCCAGTGCACACTCTGGAGTCACTGCGCTGCATCCCCAGTGGTGCCAGTGCCCTCTCTGGACTCACTGCACTACATCCCCAGTGGGGCCAGTGCACTCTCTGGACTCACTGCAGTGCATCCCCAGTGGTGCGAGTGCACTCTCTGGACTCACCGGGGTGCATCCCCAGTGGTGCCAGTGCACTCTCTGGACTCACTGCAGTGCATCCCCAATGGTGCCAGTGCACTCTGTGGACTCACTGCAGTGCATCCCCAGTGTTGCCAGTGCACTCTCTGGAGTCACTGCACTGCATCCCCAGTGGTGCCAGTGCACTCTTTCGAGTCACTGCAGTGCATCCCCAATGGTGCCAGTGCACTCTGTGGACTCACTGCACTGCATCCCCAGTGGTGCCAGTGCACTCTCTGGAGTCACTGCAGTGCATCCCCAGTGGTGCCAGTGCAGTCTCTGGACTCACTGCAGTGCATCCCCAGTGGTGCCAGTGCACTCTCTGGACTCACTGCACTGCATCCCCAGTGCTGACAGTGCACTCTCTGGACTAACTGCACTGCATCCCCAGTGGTGCCAGTGTACTCTCTAGACTCATAGCACTGCATCCCCAGTGGTGCCACTGCACTCTCTGGACGCACTGCAGTGCATCCCCAGTGGTGCCAGTGCACTCTCTGGACTCACTGCACTGCATCCCCAGTGGTGCCAGTACACTCTCTGGACTCACTGCACTGCATCCCCAGTGGTGCCAGTGCACTCTCTGGACTCACTGCAGTGCATCCGCATTGGTGCCAGTGCACTCTCTGGACTCACTGCACTGCATCCCATTGGTGCCAGTGCACTCTCTGTACTCACTGCACTGCATCCCCAGTGGTGCCAGTGCACTCTCTGGACTCACTGCAGTGCATCCCCAGTGGTGCCAGTGCCCTCTGTGGACTCACTGCACTACATCCCCAGTGGTGCCAGTGCACTCTCTGGACTCACTGCAGTGCATCCCCAGTGGTGCGAGTGCACTCTCTGGACTCACCGGGGTGCATCCCCAGTGGTGCCAGTGCACTCTCTGGACTCACCGGGGTGCATCCCCAGTGGTGCCAGTGCACTCTCTGGACTCACTGCAGTGCATCCCCAATGGTGCCAGTGCACTCTGTGGACTCACTGCAGTGCATCCCCAGTGTTGCCAGTGCACTCTCTGGAGTCACTGGAGTGCATCCCCAGTGGTGCCAGTGCAGTCTCTGGACTCACTGCAGTGCATCCCCAGTGGTGCCAGTGCACTCTCTGGACTCACTGCACTGCATCCCCAGTGCTGACAGTGCACTCTCTGGACTCACTGCACTGCATCCCCAGTGGTGCCAGTGTACTCTCTGGACTCATAGCACTGCATCCCCAGTGGTGCCACTGCACTCTCTGGACGCACTGCAGTGCATCCCCAGTGGTGCCAGTGCACTCTCTGGACTCACTGCACTGCATCCCCAGTGGTGCCAGTGCACTCTCTGGACTCACTGCAGTGCATCCCCTTTTGTGCCAGTGCACTCTCTGCACTCACTGCACTGCATCCCCAGTGGTGCCAGTGCACTCTCTGGACTCACTGCAGTGCATCCCCAGTGGTGCCAGTGCACTCTCTGGACTCACTGCAGTGCATCCCCAGTGGTGCAAGTGCACTCTCTCGACTCACTGCACTGCATCCCCAGTGCTGACAGTGCACTCTCTGGACTCACTGCACTGCATCACCAGTGGTGGCAGTACACTCTCTGGACTCACTGCACTGCATCCCCAGTGGTGCCAGTGCACTCTGTGGACTCACTGCAGTGCATCCCCAGTGTTGCCAGTGCACTCTCTGGACTCACTGCACTGCATCCCCAGTGGTGCCAGTGCACTCTCTGGACTCACTGCAGTGCATCCGCATTGGTGCCAGTGCACTCTCTGGACTCACTGAACTGCATCCCATTCGTGCCAGTGCATTCTCTGGACCCACTGCAGTGCATCCCCACTGGTGCCAGTGCACTCTCTGGACTCACTGCAGTGCATCCCCAGTGGTGCCAGTGCACTCTCTGTAGTCACTGCGCTGCGTCCCCAATGGTGACAGTTCACTCTCTGGACTTACTGTGCTGCATCCCCAGTGGTGCCAGTGCACTCTCTGGACTCAGTGCAGGGTATCTCCTGTGGTGCCATTGCACTCTCAGGACTCACTGCAGTGCATCCCAGTGGTGCCAGTGCACTCTCTGGACTCACTGCAGTGCATCCCCAGTGGTGCCAGTGCACTCTCTGGACTCACAGCCTTGCAGCCCCTGAGGTGCCAGTGCACTCTCTGTACTCACTGCAGTGCATTCCCAGTGGTGTCAGTGCACTCTCTGGACTCACTGCAGTGAATCCCCGGTGGTGCCAGTGCACTCTCTGGAGTCACCGCGGTGCATCCCCAGTGGTGCCAGTGCACTCTCTGGACTCACTGCACTGCATCCCCAGTGGGGCCAGTGCACTCTCTGGACTCACTGCACTACATCCCCAGTGGTGCCATTGCACTCTCAGGACTCACTGCACTGCATCCCCAGTGGTGCCAGTGCACTCTCTGGACTCACTGCACTGCATCCCCATTGGAGCCAGTGCACTCTCTGGACTCACTGCACTGCATCCCCAGTGGTGCCAGTGCACTCTCTGGTCTCACTGCACTGCATCCCCTGTGGTGCCAGTGCACTCTTTGGACTCACTGCAGTGCATCCCCAGTGCTGAGAGTGCACTCTCTGGACTCACTGCAGTGCATCCCCAGTGGTGCCAGTGTACTCTCTGGACTCACTGCACTGCATCCCCAGTGGTGCCAGTGGCTCTCTGGACTCACTGCACTGCATCACCAGTGGTGACAGTGCACTCTCTGGACTCACTGGACTGCATCCCCAGTGGTGCCAGTGCACTCTCTGGACTCACTGCACTGCATCAACAGTGGTGCCAGTGCACTCTCTGGACTCACTGCACTGCATCCCCAGTGGTGCCAGTGGCTCTCTGGACTCACTGCACTGCATCACCAGTGGTGACAGTGCACTCTCTGGACTCACTGCACTGCATCCCCAGTGGTGCCAGTGCACTCTCTGGACTCACTGCACTGCATCAACAGTGGTGCCAGTGCACTCTCTGGACTCACTGCACTGCATCCCCAGTGGTGCCAGTGTAGTCTCTGGACTCACTGCACTGCATCCCCAGTGGTGCCAGTGCACTCTCTGGACTCACTGCGCTGCATAAGCAGTGGTGACAGTGCACTCTCTAGACTCACTGTGCTGCATCACCAGTGGTGCCAGTGCACTCTCAGGACTCACTGCAGTGTATCCCCTGAGGTGCCAGTGCACTCTGTGGACTCACTGCACTGCATCCCAGTGGTGCCAGTGCACTCTCTGGACTCACTGCAGTGCATCCCCAGTGGTGCCAGTGCGCTCTCTGGACTCACTGCAGTGCAGCCCCAGTGGTGCCAGTGCGCTCTCTGGACTCACTGCAGTGCAGCCCCAGTGGTGCCAGTGCACTCTCTGGACTCACTGCAGTGCAGGCCCTTAGGTGCCAGTGCACTCTCTGTACTCACTGCAGTGCATTCCCAGTGGTGCCAGTGCACTCTCTGGACTCCTTGCACTGAATCCCCGGTGGAGCCAGTGCACTCTCTGGACTCACTGCACTACATCCCCAGTGGTGCCAGTGCACTCTCTGGACTCAATGCACTGCATCCCCAGTGGTGCCAGTGTACTCTCTGGACTCATAGCACTGCATCCCCAGTGGTGCCAGTGCACTGTCTGGACTCACTGCAGTTTATCCCCAGTGGTGCAAGGGCACTCTCTGGACTCACTGCACTGCATCCCCAGTGGTGCCAGTACACTCTCTGGACTCACTGCAGTGTATCCCCATTGGAGCCGGTGCACTCTCTGGACTCACTAAACTGCATCCCCAGTGGTGCCAGAGAACTCTCTGGACTCACCGGGGTGCATCCCCAGTGGTGCCAGTGCACTCTCTGGACTCACTGCAGTGCATCCCCTGTGGTGCCAGTACACTCTCTGGACTCACTGCAGTGCATCCCCAGTGGTGCCAGTGCACTCTCTGGACTCACTGCACTGCATCCCCAGTGGTGCCAGTGCACTCTCTGGACTCACTGCACTGCATCCCCAGTGGTGCCAGTGCACTCTCTGGACTCACTGCACTGCATCACCATTGGTGCCAGGGCACTCAACCGGAATCACTGCAGTGCATCCGCAGTGGTGCCAGTGCACTCTTTCGAGTCACTGCACTGCATCCCCATTAGTGCCAGTGCATTCTCTGGACTCACTGCAGTGCATCCCCAGTGGTGCCAGTGTACTCTCTGGACTCACTGCACTGCATCACCAGTGGTGCCAGTGCACTCTCTGGACTCACTGCACTGCATCCCCAGAGGTGCCAGTGCACTTTCTGGAGTCACTGCAGTGCATCCCCTGTTGTGCTAGTGCACTCTCTGCACTCACTGCAGTGCATCCCCAGTGGAGCCAGTGCACTCTCTGGACTCACTGCAGTGCATCCCCAGTGGTGCCAGTGCACTCTCTGGACTCACTGCAGTGCATCCCCAATGGTGCCCGTGCACTCTCTGGACTCACTGCACTGCATCCCCAGTGGTGCCAGTGCACTCTCTGGACTCCCTGCAGTGCATCCCCAGTGGTGCCAGTGCACTCTCTGGACTCACTGCACTGCATCCCCAGTGGTGCCAGTGCACGCTCTGGACCCACTGCAGTGCATCCCCAGTGGTGCCAGTGCACTCTCTGGACTCACTGCAGTGCATTCCCTATGGTGCCAGCGCACTCTCTGGAGTCACTGCGCTGCGTCCCCAGTGGTGACAGTTCACTCTCTGGACTCACTGTGCTGCATCCCTAGTGGTGCCAGTGCACTCTCTGGACTCACTGCAGTGTATCCCCTGTGGTGTCAGTGCACTCTGTGGACTCACTGCACTGCATCCCATTGGTGCCAGTGCACTCTCTGGACTCACTGCATTGCATCCCCAGTGGTGCCAGTGCACTCTCCGGACTCACTGCAGTGCAGCCCCTGAGGTGCCAGTGCACTCTCTGGACTCACTGAACTGCATCCCCAGTGGTGCCAGTGCACTCTCTGGACTCACTGCAGTGCATCACCAGTGGTGCCAGTGCACTTTGTGGACTCACTGCACTGCATCCCCAGTGGTGCCAGTGCAATCTCTGGACTCACTGCAGTGCATCCCCAGTGGTGCCAGTGCACTCTCTGGACTCACTGCACTGCATCCCCTGTGGTGCCAGTGCACTCTCTGGACCCACTGCAGTGCATCCCCAGTGGTGCCAGTGCAATCTCTGGACTCACTGCACTGCATCCCTTGTGGTGCCATTGCACTCTCAGGACTCACTGCACTGCATCCCCAGTGGTGCCAGTGCACTCTCTGGACTCACTGCACTGCATCCCCATTGGAGCCAGTGCACTCTCTGGACTCACCGGGGTGCATCCCCAGTGGTGCCAGTGCACTCTCTGGACTCACTGCACTGCATCCCCAGTGGTGCCAGTACACTCTCTGGACTCACTGCAGTGCATCCCCAGTGCTGACAGTGCACTCTCTGGACTCAGTGCACTGCATCCCAGTGGTGCCAGTGCACTCTCTGGTCTCAGTGCAGTGCATCCCCAGTGGTGCCAGTGCACTCTCTGGACTCACTGCACTGCATCCCCAGTGGTGCCAGTGCACAATCTGAGCTCACTGCACTGCATCCCCAGTGGTGCCAGTGCACTCTCTGGACTCACTGCAGTGCAGACCCTTAGGTGCCAGTGCACTCTCTGGACTCCTTGCAGTGAATCCCCGGTGGTGCCAGTGCACTCTCTGGACTCACTGCACTACATCCCCAGTGGTGCCAGTTCACTCTCTGGACTCACTGTACTGCATCCCCAGTGGTGCCTGTGAAGTCTCTGGACTCACTGCACTGCATCCCCAGTGGTGCCAGTGCACTCTCTGGACTCACTGCAGTGTATCCCCTGTGGTGCCAGTGCACTCTGTGGACTCACTGCACTGCATTGCATTGGTGCCAGTGCACTCTCTGCACTCACTGCATTGCATCCCCAGTGGTGCCAGTGCACTCTCTGGACTCACTCCAGTGCATCCCCAGTGGTGCCAGTGCACTCTCTGGACTCACTGCAGTGCAGCCCCTGAGGTGCCAGTGCACTCTCTGGACTCAATGCAGTGCATTCCCAGTGGTGTCAGTGCACTCTCTGGACTCACTGCAGTGAATCCCCGGTGGTGCCAGTGCACTCTCTGGACTCACTGCACTGCATCCCCAGTGGTGCCAGTTCACTCTCTGGACTCACTGCACTGCATCCCCAGTGGTGCCAGTGCACTCTCTGGACTCACTGCAGTGCATCACCAGTGGTGCCAGTGCACTTTGTGGACTCACTGCACTGCATCCCCAGTGGTGCCAGTGCAATCTCTGGACTCACTGCAGTACATCCCCAGTGGTGCCAGTGCACTCTCTGGACTCACTGCACTGCATCCCCTGTGGTGCCAGTGCACTCTCTGGACCCACCGCACTGCATCCCCAGTGGTGCCAGTGCAATCTCTGGACTCACTGCACTGCATCCCTTGTGGTGCCATTGCACTCTCAGGACTCACTGCACTGCATCCCCAGTGGTGCCAGTGCACTCTCTGGACTCACTGCAGTGCATCCCCAGTGGTGCCAGTGCACTCTCTGGACTCACCGGGGTGCATCCCCAGTGGTGCCAGTGCACTCTCTGGACTCACTGCACTGCATCCCCAGTGGTGCCAGTGCACTCTCTGGATTCACTGCAGTGCATCCCGAGTGCTGACAGTGCACTCTCTGGACTCAGTGCACTGCATCCCCAGTGGTGCCAGTGCACTCTCTGGACTCAGTGCACTGCATCCCCAGTGGTGCCAGTGCACTCTCTGGACTCAACGCACTGCATCCCCAGTGGTGCCAGTGCACAATCTGAGCTCACTGCACTGCATCCCCAGTGGTGCCAGTGCACTCTCTGGACTCACTGCAGTGCAGCCCAAGTGGTGCCAGTGCACTCTCTGGACTCACTGCAGTGCAGCCCCTTAGGTGCCAGTGCACTCTCTGGACTCCTTGCAGTGAATCCCCAGTGGTGCCAGTGCACTCTCTGGACTCACTGTATTACATCCCCAGTGGTGCCAGTTCACTCTCTGGACTCACTGAACTGAATCCCCAGTGGTGCCAGTGCACTCTCTGGACTCACTATACTGCATCCCCAGTGGTGCCTGTGAAGTCTCTGGACTCTCTGCAGTGCATCCCCAGTGGTGCCAGTGCACTCTCTGGACTCAGTGCACTGCATCCCCAGTGGTGCCACTGCACTCTCTGGACTCACTGCACTGCATCACCAGTGGTGCCTGTGCACTCTCTGGACTCACTACAGTGCATCCCCAGTGGTGCCAGTGCACTTTCTGGAGTCACTGCAGTGCATCCCCTGTTGTGCTAGTGCACTCTCTGCATTCACTGCACTGCATCCCCAGAAGTGCCAGTGCACTCTCTGGACTCACTGCAGTGCATCCCCAGTGCTGACAGTGCACTCTCTGGACTCAGTGCACTGCATCCCCAGTGGTGCCAGTGCACTCTCTGGACTCAGTGCAGTGCATCCCCAGTGGTGCCAGTGCACTCTCTGGACTCAGTGAAGTGCATCCCCAGTGGTGCCAGTGCACTCTCTGGACTCACTGCACTGCATCCCCAGTGGTGCCAGTGCACTCTCTGAGCTCACTGCACTGCATCATCAGTGGTGCCAGTTCACTCTCTGGACTCACTGCAGTGAATCCCCGGTGGTGCCAGTGCACTCTCTGGACTCACTGCACTGCATCCCCAGTGGTGCCACTGCACTCTCTGGACTCACTGCAGTGCATCCACTGTGGTGCCAGTACACTCTCTGTACTCAATGCAGTGCATTCCCAGTGGTGTCAGTGCACTCTCTGGACTCACTGCAGTGCATCCCCAGTGGTGCCAGTGCACTCTCTGGACTCACTGCACTGCATCCCCAGTGGTGCCAGTTCACTCTCTGGACTCACTGAACTGCATCCCCAGTGGTTGCAGGGCACTCTCTGTAGTCACTGCGCTGCATCCCCAGTGGTGCCAGTGCACTCTCTGGACTCACTGTGCTGCATCCACAGTGGGGCCAGTGCACTCTCTGGACTCACTGCAGTGTATCCCCTGTGGTGCCAGTGCACTCTGTGCTCTCACTGCACTGCATCCCAGTGGTGCCAGTGCACTCTCTGGACTCACTGCAGTGCAGCCCCAGTGGTGCCAGTGCACTCTCTGGACTCACTGCAGTGCAGCCCCTTAGGTGCCAGTGCACTCTCTGGACTCCTTGCAGTGAATCCCCGGTGGTGCCAGTGCACTCTCTGGACTCACTGCACTACATCCCCAGTGGTGCCAGTTCACTCTCTGGACTCACTGAACTGAATCTCCAGTGGTGCCAGTGCACTCTCTGGACTCACTGTACTGCATCCCCAGTGGTGCCTGCGAAGTCTCTGGACTCACTGCAGTGCATCCCCAGTGGTGCCAGTGCACTCTCTGGACTCACTGCACTGCATCCCCAGTGGTGCCACTGCACTCTCTGGACTCACTGCACTGCATCCCCAGTGGTGCCAGTGCACTCTCTGGACTCACTTCAGTGCATTCCCACTGGTGCCAGTGCACTTTCTGCATTCACTGCAGTGCATCCCCTGTTGTGCCAGTGCACTCTCTGGACTCACTGCAGTGCATCCCCAGTGGTGCCAGTGCACTCTCTGGACTCACTGCACTGCATCCCCAGTGGTGCCAGTGCACTCTCTGGACTCACTGCCGTGCATCCCTTGTGGTGCCATTGCACTCTCAGGACTCACTACACTGCATCCCCAGTGGTGCCAGTGCACTCTCTGGACTCACTGCACTGCATCCCCGTTGGAGCCAGTGCACTCTCTGGACTAACTGCATTGCATCCCCAGTGGTGCCAGTGCACTCTCTGGACTCACTGCAGTGCATCCCCAGTGGTGCCAGTGCACTCTCTGGACTCACTGCACTGCATCCCCAGTGCTGACAGTGCACTCTCTGGACTCAGTGCACTGCATCCCCAGTGGTGCCAGTGCACTCTCTGGACTCACTGCAGTGCATCCCCAGTGGTGCCAGTGCACTCTCTGGACTCACTGCACTGCATCCCCAGTGGTGCCAGTGCACTCTCTGAGCTCACTGCACTGCATCCCCAGTGGTGCCAGTGCACTCTCTGGACTCACTGCACTGCATCACCAGTGGTGCCAGTGCACTTTCTGGACTCACTGCACTGCATCCCCAGTGGTGCCAGTGCACTCTCTGGAGTCACTGCACTGCATCTCCAGTGGTGCCAGTGTAGTCTCTGGACTCACAGCAGTGCATCCCCAGTGGTGCCAGTGCAATTACTGGACTCACAGCAGTGCAGATCAGTGGTGCCAGAGCACTCTCTGGACTCACTGCACTGCATCCCCAGTGGTGCCAGTGTACTCTGTGGACTCACTGCACTCCATCCCCAGTGCTGACAGTGCACTCTCTGGACTCACTGCAGTGTATCCCCATTGGAGCCGGTGCACTCTCTGGACTCACTAAACTGCATCCCCAGTGGTGCCAGAGAACTCTCTGGACTCACTGCAGTGCATCCCCAGTGGTGCCAGTGCACTCTCTGGACGCACTGCACTGCATCCCCAGTGGTGGCAGTGCACTCTCTGGACTCACTGCACTGCATCCCCACTGGTGCCAGTGCACTCTCTGGACTCACTGCAGTGCATCCCCAGTGGTGCCAGTGCACTCTCTGGACTCACTGCACTGCATCACCATTGGTGCCAGGGCACTCTCCGGACTCACTGCAGTGCATCCGCAGTGGTGCCAGTGCACTCTTTCGAGTCACTGCACTGCATCCCCATTAGTGCCAGTGCATTCTCTGGACTCACTGCACTGCATCCCATTGGTGCCAGTGCACTCTCTGGACTCACTGCATTGCATCCCCAGTGGTGCCAGTGCACTCTCTGGACTCACTGCAGTGCAGCCCCTGAGGTGCCAGTGCACTCTCTGGACTCACTGAACTGCATCCCCAGTGGTGCCAGTGCACTCTCTGGACTCACTGCAGTGCATCACCAGTGGTGCCAGTGCACTTTGTGGACTCACTGCACTGCATCCCCAGTGGTGCCAGTGCACTCTCTGGACTCACTGCAGTGCATCCCCAGTGGTGCCAGTGCACTCTCTGGACTCACTGCACTGCATCCCCTGTGGTGCCAGTGCACTCTCTGGACCCACTGCAGTGCATCCCCAGTGGTGCCAGTTCAATCTCTGGACTCACTGCACTGCATCGCTTGTGGTGCCATTGCACTCTCAGGACTCACTGCACTGCATCCCCAGTGGTGCCAGTGCACTCTCTGGACTCACTGCACTGCATACCCATTGGAGCCAGTGCACTCTCTGGACTCACCGGGGTGCATCCCCAGTGGTGCCAGTGCACTCTCTGGACTCACTGCACTGCATCCCCAGTGGTGCCAGTGCACTCTCTGGACTCACTGCAGTGCATCCCCAGTGCTGACAGTGCACTCTCTGGACTCAGTGCACTGCATCCCCAGTGGTGCCAGTGCACTCTCTGGTCTCAGTGCAGTGCATCCCCAGTGGTGCCAGTGCACTCTCTGGACTCACTGCACTGCATCCCCAGTGGTGCCAGTGCACAATCTGAGCTCACTGCACTGCATCCCCAGTGGTGCCAGTGCACTCTCTGGACTCACTGCAGTGCAGCCCAAGTGGTGCCAGTGCACTCTCTGGACTCACTGCAGTGCAGCCCCTTAGGTGCCAGTGCACTCTCTGGACTCCTTGCAGTGAATCCCCGGTGGTGCCAGTGCACTCTCTGGACTCACTGCACTACATCCCCAGTGGTGCCAGTTCACTCTCTGGACTCACTGAACTGAATCCCCAGTGGTGCCAGTGCACTCTCTGGACTCACTGCAGTGCATCCCCAGTGGTGCCTGTGAAGTCTCTGGACTCACTGCAGTGCATCCCCAGTGGTGCCAGTGCACTCTCTGGACTCACTGCAGTGTATCCCCTGTGGTGCCAGTGCACTCTGTGGACTCACTGCACTGCATAGCATTGGTGCCAGTGCACTCTCTGGACTCACTGCATTGCATCCCCAGCGGTGCCAGTGCACTCTCTGGACTCATTCCAGTGCATCCCCAGTGGTGCCAGTGCACTCTCTGGACTCACTGCAGTGCAGCCCCTGAGGTCCAAGTGCACTCTCTGGACTCAATGCAGTGCATTCCCAGTGGTGTCAGTGCACTCTCTGGACTCACTGCAGTGAATCCCCGGTGGTGCCAGTGCACTCTCTGGACTCACTGCACTGCATCCCCAGTGGTGCCAGTTCACTCTCTGGACTCACTGAAGTGCATCCCCAGTGGTGCCAGTGCACTCTCTGGACTCACTGCAGTGCATCACCAGTGGTGCCAGTGCACTTTGTGGACTCACTGCACTGCATCCCCAGTGGTGCCAGTGCAATCTCTGGACTCACTGCAGTACATCCCCAGTGGTGCCAGTGCACTCTCTGGACTCACTGCACTGCATCCCCTGTGGTGCCAGTGCACTCTCTGGACCCACGGCAGTGCATCTCCAATGGTGCCAGTGCAATCTCTGGACTCACTGCACTGCATCCCTTGTGGTGCCATTGCACTCTCAGGACTCACTGCACTGCATCCCCAGTGGTGCCAGTGCACTCTCTGGACTCACTGCACTGCATCCCCAGTGGTGCCAGTGCACTCTCTGGACTCACTGCAGTGCATCCCCAGTGCTGACAGTGCACTCTCTGGACTCAGTGCACTGCATCCCCAGTGGTGCCAGTGCACTCTCTGGACTCAGTGCAGTGCATCCCCAGTGGTGCCAGTGCACTCTCTGGACTCAGTGCACTGCATCCCCAGTGGTGCCAGTGCACAATCTGAGCTCACTGCACTGCATCCCCAGTGGTGCCAGTGCACTTTCTGGACTCACTGCAGTGCAGCCCAAGTGGTGCCAGTGCACTCTCTGGACTCACTGCAGTGCAGCCCCTTAGGTGCCAGTGCACTCTCTGGACTCCTTGCAGTTAATCCCCGGTGGTGCCAGTGCACTCTCTGGACTCACTGCATTACATCCCCAGTGGTGCCAGTTCACTCTCTGGACTCACTGAACTGAATCCCCAGTGGTGCCAGTGCACTCTCTGGACTCACTGTACTGCATCCCCAGTGGTGCCTGTGAAGTCTCTGGACTCACTGCAGTGCATCCCCAGTGGTGACAGTGCACTCTCTGGACTCACTGCACTGCATCCCCAGTGGTGCCACTGCACTCTCTGGACTCACTGCACTGCATCACCAGTGGTGCCAGTGCACTCTCTGGACTCACTGCAGTGCATCCCCAGTGGTGCCAGTGCACTTTCTGGAGTCACTGCAGTGCATCCCCTGTTGTGCTAGTGCACTCTCTGCATTCACTGCACTGCATCCCCAGAAGTGCCAGTGCACTCTCTGGACTCACTGCAGTGCATACCCAGTGGTGCCAGTGCACTCTCTGGACTCAGTGCACTGCATCCCCAGTGGTGCCAGTGCACTCTCTGGACTCAGTGCAGTGCATCCCCAGTGGTGCCAGTGCACTCTCTGGACTCACTGCACTGCATCCCCATTGGTGCCAGTGCACTCTCTGAGCTCACTGCACTGCATCCCCAGTGGTGCCAGTTCACTCTCTGGACTCACTGCAGTGAATCCCCAGTGGTGCCAGTGCACTCTCTGGACTCACTGCACTGCATCCCCAGTGGTGCCACTGCACTCTCTGGACTCACTGCAGTGCATCCCCAGTGGTGCCAGTGCACTCTCTGGACTCACTGCACTGCATCCCCATTGGAGCCAGTGCACTCTCTGGACTAACTGCATTGCATCCCCAGTGGTGCCAGTGCACTCTCTGGACTCACTGCACTGCATCCCCAGTGGTGCCAGTGCACTCTCTGGACTCACTGCAGTGCATCCCCTGAGGTGCCAGTGCACTCTCTGGACTCACTGCACTGCATCCCCAGTGGTGCCAGTGCACTCTCTGAGCTCACTGCACTGCATCCCCAGTGGTGCCAGTGCACTCTCTGGACTCACTGCAGTGCATCCACTGTGGTGCCAGTACACTCTCTGTACTCAATGCAGTGCATTCCCAGTGGTGTCAGTGCACTCTCTGGACTCACTGCACTGCATCCCCACTGGTGCCAGTGCACTCTCTGGACTCACTGCAGTGCATCCCCAGTGGTGCCAGTGCACTCTCTGGACTCACTGCACTGCATCACCATTGGTGCCAGGGCACTCTCCGGACTCACTGCAGTGCATCCGCAGTGGTGCCAGTGCACTCTTTCGAGTCACTGCACTGCATCCCCATTAGTGCCAGTGCATTCTCTGGACTCACTGCACTGCATCCCATTGGTGCCAGTGCACTCTCTGGACTCACTGCATTGCATCCCCAGTGGTGCCAGTGCACTCTCTGGACTCACTGCAGTGCAGCCCCTGAGGTGCCAGTGCACTCTCTGGACTCACTGAACTGCATCCCCAGTGGTGCCAGTGCACTCTCTGGACTCACTGCAGTGCATCACCAGTGGTGCCAGTGCACTTTGTGGACTCACTGCACTGCATCCCCAGTGGTGCCAGTGCACTCTCTGGACTCACTGCAGTGCATCCCCAGTGGTGCCAGTGCACTCTCTGGACTCACTGCACTGCATCCCCTGTGGTGCCAGTGCACTCTCTGGACCCACTGCAGTGCATCCCCAGAGGTGCCAGTTCAATCTCTGGACTCACTGCACTGCATCCCTTGTGGTGCCATTGCACTCTCAGGACTCACTGCACTGCATCCCCAGTGGTGCCAGTGCACTCTCTGGACTCACTGCACTGCATACCCATTGGAGCCAGTGCACTCTCTGGACTCACCGGGGTGCATCCCCAGTGGTGCCAGTGCACTCTCTGGACTCACTGCACTGCATCCCCAGTGGTGCCAGTGCACTCTCTGGACTCACTGCAGTGCATCCCCAGTGCTGACAGTGCACTCTCTGGACTCAGTGCACTGCATCCCCAGTGGTGCCAGTGCACTCTCTGGTCTCAGTGCAGTGCATCCCCAGTGGTGCCAGTGCACTCTCTGGACTCACTGCACTGCATCCCCAGTGGTGCCAGTGCACAATCTGAGCTCACTGCACTGCATCCCCAGTGGTGCCAGTGCACTCTCTGGACTCACTGCAGTGCAGCCCAAGTGGTGCCAGTGCACTCTCTGGACTCACTGCAGTGCAGCCCCTTAGGTGCCAGTGCACTCTCTGGACTCCTTGCAGTGAATCCCCGGTGGTGCCAGTGCACTCTCTGGACTCACTGCACTACATCCCCAGTGGTGCCTGTTCACTCTCTGGACTCACTGAACTGAATCCCCAGTGGTGCCAGTGCACTCTCTGGACTCACTGTACTGCATCCCCAGTGGTGCCTGTGAAGTCTCTGGACTCACTGCAGTGCATCCCCAGTGGTGCCAGTGCACTCTCTGGACTCACTGCAGTGTATCCCCTGTTTTGCCAGTGCACTCTGTGGACTCACTGCACTGCATAGCATTGGTGCCAGTGCACTCTCTGGACTCACTGCATTGCATCCCCAGCGGTGCCAGTGCACTCTCTGGACTCATTCCAGTGCATCCCCAGTGGTGCCAGTGCACTCTCTGGACTCACTGCAGTGCAGCCCCTGAGGTGCCAGTGCACTCTCTGGACTCAATGCAGTGCATTCCCAGTGGTGTCAGTGCACTCTCTGGACTCACTGCAGTGAATCCCCGGTGGTGCCAGTGCACTCTCTGGACTCACTGCACTGCATCCCCAGTGGTGCCAGTTCACTCTCTGGACTCACTGAACTGCATCCCCAGTGGTGCCAGTGCACTCTCTGGACTCACTGCAGTGCATCACCAGTGGTGCCAGTGCACTTTGTGGACTCACTGCACTGCATCCCCAGTGGTGCCAGTGCAATCTCTGGACTCACTGCAGTACATCCCCAGTGGTGCCAGTGCACTCTCTGGACTCACTGCACTGCATCCCCTGTGGTGCCAGTGCACTCTCTGGACCCACGGCAGTGCATCTCCAATGGTGCCAGTGCAATCTCTGGACTCACTGCACTGCATCCCTTGTGGTGCCATTGCACTCTCAGGACTCACTGCACTGCATCCCCAGTGGTGCCAGTGCACTCTCTGGACTCACTGCACTGCATCCCCAGTGGTGCCAGTGCACTCTCTGGACTCACTGCAGTGCATCCCCAGTGCTGACAGTGCACTCTCTGGACTCAGTGCACTGCATCCCCAGTGGTGCCAGTGCACTCTCTGGACTCAGTGCAGTGCATCCCCAGTGGTGCCAGTGCACTCTCTGGACTCAGTGCACTGCATCCCCAGTGGTGCCAGTGCACAATCTGAGCTCACTGCACTGCATCCCCAGTGGTGCCAGTGCACTTTCTGGACTCACTGCAGTGCAGCCCAAGTGGTGCCAGTGCACTCTCTGGACTCACTGCAGTGCAGCCCCTTAGGTGCCAGTGCACTCTCTGGACTCCTTGCAGTTAATCCCTGGTGGTGCCAGTGCACTCTCTGGACTCACTGCATTACATCCCCAGTGGTGCCAGTTCACTCTCTGGACTCACTGAACTGAATCCCCAGTGGTGCCAGTGCACTCTCTGGACTCACTGTACTGCATCCCCAGTGGTGCCTGTGAAGTCTCTGGACTCACTGCAGTGCATCCCCAGTGGTGCCAGTGCACTCTCTGGACTCACTGCACTGCATCCCCAGTGGTGCCACTGCACTCTCTGGACTCACTGCACTGCATCACCAGTGGTGCCAGTGCACTCTCTGGACTCACTGCAGTGCATCCCCAGTGGTGCCAGTGCACTTTCTGGAGTCACTGCAGTGCATCCCCTGTTGTGCTAGTGCACTCTCTGCATTCACTGCACTGCATCCCCAGAAGTGCCAGTGCACTCTCTGGACTCACTGCAGTGCATACCCAGTGGTGCCAGTGCACTCTCTGGACTCAGTGCACTGCATCCCCAGTGGTGCCAGTGCACTCTCTGGACTCAGTGCAGTGCATCCCCAGTGGTGCCAGTACACTCTCTGGACTCACTGCACTGCATCCCCATTGGTGCCAGTGCACTCTCTGAGCTCACTGCACTGCATCCCCAGTGGTGCCAGTTCACTCTCTGGACTCACTGCAGTGAATCCCCAGTGTTGCCAGTGCACTCTCTGGACTCACTGCACTGCATCCCCAGTGGTGCCACTGCACTCTCTGGACTCACTGCACTGCATCCACAGTGGTGCCAGTGCACTCTCTGGACTCACTGCACTGCATCCCCATTGGAGCCAGTGCACTCTCTGGACTAACTGCATTGCATCCCCACTGGTGCCAGTGCACTCTCTGGACTCACTGCACTGCATCCCCAGTGGTGCCAGTGCACTCTCTGGACTCACTGCAGTGCATCCC
This sequence comes from Anser anser, assembly GCF_964211835.1. Lineage (NCBI taxonomy): Eukaryota > Metazoa > Chordata > Aves > Anseriformes > Anatidae > Anser > Anser anser. Next base: position 13,811 of record NW_028154092.1, on the reverse strand, counting down.
CTGAGGTGCCAGTGCACTCTCTGGACTCACTGCACTGCATCCCCAGTGGTGCCAGTGCACTCTCTGAGCTCACTGCACTGCATCCCCAGTGGTGCCAGTGCACTCTCTGGACTCACTGCAGTGCATCCACTGTGGTGCCAGTACACTCTCTGTACTCAATGCAGTGCATTCCCAGTGGTGTCAGTGCACTCTCTGGACTCACTGCAGTGAATCCCCGGTGGTGCCAGTGCACTCTCTGGACTCACTGCAGTGCATCCCCAGTGGTGCCTGTTCACTCTCTGGACTCACTGAACTGCATCCCCAGTGGTTGCAGGGCACTCTCTATAGTCACTGCGCTGCATCCCCAGTGGTGCCAGTGCACTCTCTGGACTCACTGTGCTGCATCCCCAGTGGTGCCAGTGCACTCTCTGGACTCACTGCAGTGCAGCCCAAGTGGTGCCAGTGCACTCTCTGGACTCACTGCAGTGCAGCCCCTTAGGTGCCAGTGCACTCTCTGGACTCCTTGCAGTGAATCCCCGGTGGTGCCAGTGCACTCTCTGGACTCACTGCACTACATCCCCAGTGGTGCCAGTTCACTCTCTGGACTCACTGAACTGAATCTCCAGTGGTGCCAGTGCACTCTCTGGACTCACTGTACTGCATCCCCAGTGGTGCCTGTGAAGTCTCTTGACACACTGCAGTGCATCCCCAGTGGTGCCAGTGCACTCTCTGGACTCACTGCACTGCATCCCCAGTGGTGCCAGTGCACTCTCTGGACTCACTGCACTGCATCCCCAGTGGTGCCAGTGCACTCTCTGGACTCACTGCAGTGCATCCCCACTGGTGCCAGTGCACTTTCTGGAGTCACTGCAGTGCATCCCCTGTTGTGCTAGTATACTCTCTGCATTCACTGCACTGCATCCCCAGAAGTGCCAGTGCACTCTCTGGACTCACTGCAGTGCATCCCCAGTGGTGCCAGTGCACTCTCTGGACTCACTGCACTGCATCCCCAGTGGTGCCAGTGCACTCTCTGGACTCACTGCAGTGCATCCCTTGTGGTGCCATTGCACTCTCAGGACTCACTGCACTGCATCCCCAGTGGTGCCAGTGCACTCTCTGGACTCACTGCACTGCATCCCCTTTGGAGCCAGTGCACTCTCTGGACTAACTGCAGTGCATCCCCAGTGGTGCCAGTGCACTCTCTGGACTCACTGCAGTGCATCCCCAGTGGTGCCAGTGCACTCTCTGGACTCACTGCACTGCATCCCCAGTGCTGACAGTGCACTCTCTGGACTCAGTGCACTGCATCCCCAGTGGTGCCAGTGCACTCTCTGGACTCACTGCAGTGCATCCCCAGTGGTTCCAGTGCACTCTCTGGACTCACTGCACTGCATCCCCAGTGGTGCCAGTGCACTCTCTGAGCTCACTGCACTGCATCCCCAGTGGTGCCAGTGCACTCTCTGGACTCACTGCACTGCATCACCAGTGGTGCCAGTGCACTTTCTGGACTCACTGCACTGCATCCCCAGTGGTGCCAGTGCACTCTCTGGAGTCACTGCACTGCATCTCCAGTGGTGCCAGTGTAGTCTCTGGACTCACAGCAGTGCATCCCCAGTGGTGCCAGTGCAATTACTGGACTCACAGCAGTGCAGATCAGTGGTGCCAGAGCACTCTCTGGACTCACTGCACTGCATCCCCAGTGGTGCCAGTGCACTCTGTGGACTCACTGCACTCCATCCGCAGTGGTGCCAGTGCACTCTCTGGACTCACTGCAGTGTATCCCCATTGGGGCCGGTGCACTCTCTGGACTCACTAAACTGCATCCCCAGTGGTGCCAGAGAACTCTCTGGACTCACTGCAGTGCATCCCCAGTGGTGCCAGTGCACTCTCTGGACGCACTGCACTGCATCCCCAGTGGTGCCAGTGCACTCTCTGGACTCACTGCACTGCATCCCCACTGGTGCCAGTGCACTCTCTGGACTCATTGCAGTGCATCCCCAGTGGTGCCAGTGCACTCTCTGGACTCACTGCACTGCATCACCATTGGTGCCAGGGCACTCTCCGGACTCACTGCAGTGCATCCGCAGTGGTGCCAGTGCACTCTTTCGAGTCACTGCACTGCATCCCCATTAGTGCCAGTGCATTCTCTGGACTCACTGCAGTGCATCCCCAGTGGTGCCAGTGTACTCTCTGGACTCACTGCACTGCATCCCCAGTGGTGCCAGTGCACTTTCTGGAGTCACTGCAGTGCATCCCCTGTTGTGCTAGTGCACTCTCTGCACTCACTGCACTGCATCCCCAGTGGAGCCAGTGCACTCTCTGGACTCACTGCAGTGCATCTCCAGTGGTGCCAGTGCACTCTCTGGACTCACTGCAGTGCATCCCCAGTGGTGCCAGTGCACTCTCTGGACTCACTGCAGTGCATCACCAGTGGTGCCAGTGCACTCTCTGGACTCACTGTAGTGTATCCCCAGTGGTGCCAGTGCACTCTGTGGACTCACTGCACTGCATCCCCAGTGGTGCCAGTGCACTCTCTGGACTCACTGCAGTGCATCCCCAGTGGTGCCAGTGCACTCTCTGGACTCACTGAACTGCATCCCCAGTGGTGCCAGTGCACTCTCTGGACTCACTGCAGTGCATCCCCAGTGGTGCCTGTGAAGTCTCTGGACCCACTGCAGTGCAACCCCCGTGGTGCCAGTGTAGTCTCTGGACTCAAGGCACAGTAACACCAGTGGTGCCAGTGTAATCTCAGGACTCACAGCAGTGCAGCTAAAGTTGGTGCCAGTGCACTCTCTGGACTCACTGCACTGCATCCCCAGTGGTGCCAGTGCACTCTCTGGACTCACTGCAGTGCATCCCCAGTGGTGCCAGTGCACTCTCTGGACTCACTGCAGTGCATCCACTGTGGTGCCATTGCACTCTCAGGACTCACTGCACTGCATCCCCAGTGGTGCCAGTGCACGCTCTGGACTCACTGCACTGCATCCCCAGTGGAGCCAGTGCACTCTCTGGACTCACTGCACTGCATCCCTAGTGGTGCCAGTGCACTCTCTCGTCTCACTGCACTGCATCCCCTGTGATGCCAGTGCACTCTTTGGACTCACTGCAGTGCATCCCCAGTGCTGAGAGTGCACTCTGTGGACTCAGTGCACTGCATCCCCAGTGGTGCCAGTGCACTCTCTGGACTCACTGCACTGCATCCCCAATGGTGCCAGTGCACTCTCTGGACTCACTGCACTTCATCCCCAGTGGTGCATCTGCAGTCTCTGGACTCACTGCACTGCATCCCCAGTGGTGCCAATGTAGTCTCTTGACTCACTGCAGTGCATCCCCAGTGGTGCCAGTGCAATCTCTGGACTCACTGCAGTGCAGCTCAGTGGTGCCAGAGCACTCTCTGGACTCACTGTGCTGCATCCCCAGTGGTGCCAGTGCACTCTCTGGACTCACTGCACTGCATCCCCAGTGGAGCCAGTGCACTCTCTGGACTCACTGCAGTGTATCCCCATTGGAGCCGGTGCACTCTCGGGACTCACTAAACTGCTTCCCCAGTGGTGCCAGAGAACTCTCTGGTCTCACTGCAGTGCATCCCCAGTGGTGCCAGTGCACTGTCTGGACTCACTGCAGTTTATCCCCAGTGCTGAAAGGGCACTCTCTGGACTCACTGCACTGCATCCCCATTGGTGCCAGTGCACTCTCTGGACTCACTGCACTAAAACCCCAGTGGTGCCAGTGCAGTCTCTGGACTCACTGCACTGCATCCCCAGTGGTGCCAGTGCACTCTCTGGACTCACTGCAGTGCATCCCCAGTGGTGCCAGTGCACTCTCTGGAATCACTGCAGTGCATCCCCTGTGGTGCCAGTACACTCTCTGGACTCACTGCAGTGCATCCCCAGTGGTGCCAGTGCACTCTCTGGAGTCACTGCACTGCATCCCCAGTGGTGCCAGTGCACTCTCTGGACTCACTGCACTGCATCCCCAGTGGTGCCAGTGTACTCTCTGGACCCACTGCAGTGCATCCCCAGTGGTGCCAGTGCACTTTCTGGACTCACTGCAGTGCATCCCCAGTGGTGCCAGTGCACTCTCTGTAGTCACTGCGCTGCGTCCCCAGTGGTGACAGTTCACTCTCAGGACGCACTGCACTGCATCCCCAGTGGTGCCAGTGCACTCTCTGGACTCACTGCAGTGCATCACCAGTGCTGAGAGTGCACTCTCTGGACTCAGTGCACTGCATCCCCAGTGGTGCCAGTGCACTCTCTGGACTCAGTACACTGCATCCCCAATGGTGCCAGTGCACTCTCTGGACTCACTACACTGCATCCCCAGTGGTGCCAGTGGCTCTCTGGACTCAATGCACTGCATCACCAGTGGTGACAGTGCACTCTCTGGACTCACTGCACTGCAACCCCAGTGGTGCCAGTGCACTCTCTGTACTCACTGCACTGCATCAACAGTGGTGCCAGTGCACTCTCTGCACTCACTGCACTGCATCCCCAGTGGTGCCAGTGTAGTCTCTGGACTCACTGCAGTGCAGCTCAGTGGTGCCAGAGAACTCTCTGGACTCACTGCAGTGCATCCCCAGTGGTGCCAGTGCACTCTCTGGACTCACTGCACTGCATCCCCAGTGGAGCCAGTGCACTCTCTGGACTCACTGCAGTGTATCTCCATTGGAGCCAGTGCACTCTCTGGACTCACTAAACTGCATCCCCAGTGGTGCCAGAGAACTCTCTGGTCTCACTGCAGTGCATCCCCAGTGGTGCCAGTGCACTGTCTGGACTCACTGCAGTTTATCCCCAGTGGTGCAAGGGCACTCTCAGGACTCACTGCACTGCATCCCCATTGGTGCCAGTGCACTCTCTGGACTAACTGCACTAAAACCCCAGTGGTGCCAGTGTAGTCTCTGGACTCACTGCACTGCATCCCCAGTGGTTCCATTGCACTCTCTGGGCTCACTGCATTGCATCCCCAGTGGTGCCAGTGCACTCTCTGGACTCAGTGCAGTGCATCCCCAGTGGTGCCAGTGCACTCTCTGGACTCACTGCACTGCATCCCCAGTGGTGCCAGTGCACTCTCTGGACTCACTGCACTGCATCCCCAGTGGTGCCAGTGCAATCTCTGGACTCACTGCACTGCATCCCCAGTGGTGCCAGTGAACTCTCTGGACTCACTGCGCTGCATAAGCACTGGTGACAGTGCACTCTCTAGACTCACTGTGCTGCATCTCCAGTGGTGTCAGTGTACTCTCAGGACTCACTGCAGTGTATCCCCTGAGGTGCCAGTGCACTCTGTGGACTCACTGCACTGCATCCCAGTGGTGCCAGTGCACTCTCTGGACTCACTGCAGTGCATCCCCAGTGGTGCCAGTGCGCTCTCTGGACTCACTGCAGTGCAGCCCCAGTGGTGCCAGTGCACTCTCTGGACTCACTGCACTGCATCCCCAGTGGTGTCAGTGCACTCTCTGGACTCACTGCAGTGCATTCCCAGTGGTGCCAGTGCACTCTCTGGACTCCTTGCACTGAATCCCCGGTGGTGCCAGTGCACTCTCTGGACTCACTGCACTACATCCCCAGTGGTGCCAGTTCACTCTCTGGACTCACTGCACTGCATCCCCAGTGGTGCCAGTGCACTGTCTGGACTCACTGCAGTTTATCCCCAGTGGTGCAAGGGCACTCTCTGGACTCACTGCAGTGCATCCCCAGTGGTGCCAGTGCACTCTCTGGACTCACTGCACTGTATCCCCATTGGAGCCGGTGCACTCTCTGGACTCACTAAACTGCATCCCCAGTGGTGCCAGAGAACTCTCTGGACTCACTGCAGTGCATCCCCAGTGGTGCCAGTGCACTGTCTGGACTCACCGGGGTGCATCCCCAGTGGTGCCAGTGCACTCTCTGGACTCACTGCAGTGCATCCCTTGTGGTGCCAGTACACTCTCTGGACTCACTGCACTGCATCCCCAGTGGTGCCAGTGCACTCTCTGGACTCACTGCAGTGCATCCGCAGTGGTGCCAGTGCACTCTTTCGAGTCACTGCACTGCATCCCCATTAGTGCCAGTGCATTCTCTGGACTCACTGCAGTGCATCTCCAGTGGTGCCAGTGTACTCTCTGGACTCACTGCAGTGCATCACCAGTGGTGCCAGTGCACTCTCTGGACTCACTGCACTGCATCCCCAGTGGTGCCAGTACACTTTCTGGAGTCACTGCAGTGCATCCCCTGTTGTGCTAGTGCACTCTCTGCACTCACTGCACTGCATTCCCAGTGGAGCCAGTGCACTCTCTGGACTCAGTGCAGTGCATCTCCAGTGGTGCCAGTGCACTCTCTGGACTCACTGCACTGCATCCCCAGTGGTGCCAGTGCACTCTCTGGACTCACTGCACTGCATCCCCAGTGGTGCCAGTGCACACTCTGGACTCACTGCACTGCATCCCCAGTGGTGCCAGTGCACTCTCTGGACTCACTGCAGTGCATCCCGAGTGGTGCCAGTGCACTCTCTGGACTCACTGCACTGCATCCCCAGTGGTGCCAGTGCACTCTCTGGACCCATTGAAGTGCATCCCCACTGGTGCCAGTGCACTCTCTGGACTCACTGCAGTGCATCCCCTGTGGTGCCAGCGCACTCTCTGGAGTCACTGCGCTGCGTCCCCAGTGGTGACAGTTCACTCTCTGGACTCACTGTGCTGCATCCCTAGTGGTGCCAGTGCACTCTCTGGACTCACTGAACTGCATCCCCAGTGGTGCCAGTGCACTCTGTGGACTCACTGCACTGCATCCCATTGGTGCCAGTGCACTCTCTGCACTCACTGCATTGCATCCCCAGTGGTGCCAGTGCACTCTCTGGACTCACTGCAGTGCAGCACCTGAGGTGCCAGTGCACTCTCTGTACTCAATGCAGTGCATTCCCAGTGGTGTCAGTGCACTCTCTGGACTCACTGCAGTGAATCCCCGGTGGTGCCAGTGCACTCTCTGGACTCACTGCACTGCATCCCCAGTGGTGCCAGTTCACTCTCTGGACTCACTGAACTGCATCCCCAGTGGTGCCAGTGCACTCTCTGGACTCACTGCACTGCATCCCCAGTGGTGCCAGTGCAATCTCTGGACTCACTGCACTGCATCCCCAGTGGTGCCAGTGAACTCTCTGGACTCACTGCAGTGCATCACCAGTGGTGCCAGTGCACTCTCTGGACTCACTGCGCTGCAGCCCCAGTGGTGCCAGTGCACTCTCGTGACTCACTGCAGTGCATCACCAGTGGTGCCAGTGCACTCTCTGGACTCACTGCACTGCATCCCCAGTGGTGCCAGTGCACGCTCTGGACTCACTGCACTGCATCCCCAGTGGTGCCAGTGCACTCTCTGGACTCACTGCAGTGCATCCACAGTGCTGACAGTGCACTCTCTGGACTCAGTGCAGTGCATCCCCAGTGGTGCCAGTGCACTCTCTGGACTCACTGCAGTGCTTACCCACTGGTGCCAGTGCACTCTCTGGAGTCACCGCTGTGCATCCCCAGTGGTGCCAGTGCACTCTCTGGACTCAGTGCACTGCATCCCCAGTGGTGCCAGTGCAATCTCTGGACTCACTGCAGTGCATCCCCAGTGGTGCCAGTGCACTCTCTGGACTCACTGCAGTGCATCCCTTGTGGTGCCATTGCACTCTCAGGACTCACTGCACTGCATCCCCAGTGGTGCCAGTGTAGTGTCTGGACTCACAGCAGTGCGGCCCCAGTGGTGCCAGTGCAATTACTGGACTCACAGCAGTGTAGCTCAGTGGTGCCAGAGCACTCTCTGGACTCACTGCACTGCATCCCCAGTGGTGCCAGTGCACTCTCTGGACTCACTGCACTGCATCCCCAGTGGTGCCAGTGCACTGTCTGGACTCACTGCAGTGTATCGCCATTGGAGCCAGTGCACTCTCTGGACTCACTAAACTGCATCCCCAGTGGTGCCAGAGAACTCTCTGGACTCACGGCAGTGCATCCCCAGTGGTGCCAGTGCACTGTCTGGACTCACTGCATCCCCAGTGGTGCCAGGGCACTCTCTGGACTCACAGCACTGCATCCCCTTTGGTGCCAGTGCACTCTCTGGACTCACTGCACTAAAACCCCAGTGGTGCCAGTGCAGTCTCTGGACTCACTGCACTGCATCCCCTGTGGTGCCAGTGCACTCTCTGGACTCACCGGGGTGCATCCCCAGTGGTGCCAGTGCACTCTCTGGACGCACTGCACTGCATCCCCTGTGGTGCCAGTGCACTCTCTGGACTCACTGCAGTGCATCCCCAGTGGTGCCAGTGTACTCTCTGGACTCACTGCACTGCATCACCAGCGGTGCCAGTGCACTCTCTGGACTCACTGCAGTGCATCCCCAGTGGTGCCAGTGCACTTCCTGGAGTCACTGCAGTGCATCCCCTGTTGTGCTAGTGCACTCTCTGCCCTCACTGCACTGCATCCCCAGAAGTGCCAGTGCACGCTCTGGACTCACTGCACTGCATCCCCAGTGGTTCCATTGCACTCTCTGGACTCACTGCATTGCATCCCCAGTCGTGTCAGTGCACTCTCTGGACTCAGTGCAGTGCATCCCCAGTGGTGCCAGTGCACTCTCTGGACTCACTGCAGTGCTTACCCACTGGTGCCAGTGCACTCTCTGGAGTCACCGCGGTGCATCCCCAGTGGTGCCAGTGCACTCTCTGGACTCACTGCACTGCATCCCCAGTGGTGCCAGTGCACTCTCTGGACTCACTGCAGTGCATCACCAGTGGTGCCAGTGCACTCTCTGGACTCAGTGCACTGCATCCCCAGTGGTGCCAGTGCACTCTCTGGACTCACTGGACTGCATCCCCAGTGGTGCCAGTGCACTCTCTGGAACCACTGCCGTGCATCCCCACTGGTGCCAGTGCACTCTCTGGACTCAGTGCACTGCATCCCCAATAGTGCCAGTGCACTCTCTGTAGTCACTCCACTGCGTCTGCAGTGGTGCCAGTGCACTCTCTGGACTCACTGCAGTGTATCCCCTGTGGTGCCAGTGCACTCTCTGGACTCACTGCACTGCATCCCAGTGGTGCCAGTGCACTCTCTGGACTCACTGCACTGCATCCCCAGTGGTGCCAGTGCACTCTCTGGACTCACTGCACTGCATCCCCAGTGGTGCCAGTGCACTCTCTGGACTCACTGCAGTGCATTCCCAGTGGTGTCAGTGCACTCTCTGGACTCACTGCAGTGAATCTCCGGTGGTGCCAGTGCACTCTCTGGACTCACTGCACTGCATCCCCAGTGGTGCCAGTTCACTCTCTGGACTCACTGAACTGCATCCCCAGTGGTGCCAGTGCACTCTGTGGACTCACTGCACTGCATCCCCAGTGGTGCCTGTGAAGTCTCTGGACTCACTGCAGTGCAACCCCAGTGGTGCCAGTGTAGTCTCTGGACTCAAGGCACTGTAACCCCAGTGGTGCCAGTGCAATCTCAGGACTCACAGCAGTGCAGCTAAAGTTGGTGCCAGTGCACTCTCTGGATTCACTGCACTGCATTCCCAGTGGTGCCAGTGCACTCTCTGGACTCACTGCAGTGCATCCCCAGTGGTGCCAGTGCACTCTCTGGACTCACTGCAGTGCATCCACTGTGGTGCCATTGCACTCTCAGGACTCACTGCACTGCATCCCCAGTGGTGCCAGTGCACTCTCTGGACTCACTGCACTGCATCCCCAGTGGAGCCAGTACACTCTCTGGACTCACTGCACTGCATCACTAATGGTGCCAGTGCACTCTCTGGTCTCACTGCACTGCATCCCCTGTGGTGTTAGTGCACTCTTTGGACTCACTGCAGTGCATCCCCAGTGCTGAGAGTGCACTCTGTGGACTCAGTGCACTGCATCCCCAGTGGTGCCAGTGCACTCTCTGGACTCAGTGCACTGCATCCCCAGTGGTGCCAGTGCACTCTCTGGACTCACTGCACTTCATCCCCAGTGGTGCATATGCAGTCTCTGGACTCACTGCACTGCATCCCCAGTGGAGCCAGTGGCTCTCTGGACTCACTGCACTGCATCCCCAGTGGTGCCAGTGCACTCTCTGGACTCAGTGCACTGCATCCCCAGTGGTGCCAGTGTAGTCTCTGGACTCACTGTGCTGCATCCCCAGTGGTGCCAGTGCACTCTCTGGACTCACTGCACTGCATCCCCAGTGGAGCCAGTGCACTCTCTGGACTCACTGCAGTGTATCCCCATTGGAGCCGGTGCACTCTCTGGACTCACTAAACTGCTTCCCCAGTGTGGCCAGAGAACTCTCTGGTCTCACTGCAGTGCATCCCCAGTGGTGCCAGTGCACTGTCTGTACTCACTGCAGTTTATCCCCAGTGGTGCCAGGGCACTCTCTGGACTCACTGCAGTGCATCCCCATTGGTGCCAGTGCACTCTCTGGACTCACTGCACTGCATCCCCAGTGGTGCCAGTGGCTCTCTGGACTCACTGCACTGCATCACCAGTGGTGACAGTGCACTCTCTGGACTCACTGCACTGCATCCCCAGTGGTGCCAGTGCACTCTCTCGACTCACTGCACTGCATCAACAGTGGTGCCAGTGCACTCTCTGGACTCACTGCACTGCATCCCCAGTGGTGCCAGTGTAGTCTCTGGACTCACTGCAGTGCAGCTCAGTGGTGCCAGAGCACTCTCTGGACTCACTGCAGTGCATCCCCAGTGGTGCCAGTGCACTCTCTGGACTCACTGCACTGCATCCCCAGTGGAGCCAGTGCACTCTCTGGACTCACTGCAGTGTATCTCCATTGGAGCCGGTGCACTCTCTGGACTCACTAAACTGCATCCCCAGTGGTGCCAGAGAACTCTCTGGTCTCCCTGCAGTGCATCCCCAGTGGTGCCAGTGTAGTCTCTGGACTCACTGCAGTGCAGCTCAGTGGTGCCAGAGCACTCTCTGGACTCACTGCAGTTTATCCCCAGTGGTGCAAGGGCACTCTCAGGACTCATAGCACTGCATCCCCATTGGTGCCAGTGCACTCTCTGGACTAACTGCACTAAAACCCCAGTGGTGCCAGTGCAGTCTCTGGACTCACTGCACTGCATCCCCAGTGGTTCCATTGCACTCTCTGGGCTCACTGCATTGCATCCCCAGTGGTGCCAGTGCACTCTCTGGACTCACTGCACTGCATCCCCAATGGTGCCACTGCACTCTTTGGACTGAGTACAGTGCAGCCCCTGAGTTGCCAGTGCACTCTCTGTACTCACTGCAGTGCATTCCCAGTGGTGCCTGTGCACTCTCTGGACTCACTGCAGTGAATCCCCGGTGGTGCCAGTGCACTCTCTGGACTCACTGCGCTGCATAAGCAGTGGTGACAGTGCACTCTCTAGACTCACTGTGCTGCATCCCCAGTGGTGCCCGTGCACTCTCAGGACTCACTGCAGTGTATGCCCTGAGGTGCCAGTGCACTCTGTGGACTCACTGCACTGCATCCCCAGTGGTGCCAGTGCACTCTCTGGACTCACTGCATTGCATCCCCAGTGGTGTCAGTGCACTCTCTGGACTCAGTGCAGTGCATCCCCAGTGGTGCCAGTGCACTCTCTGGACTCACTGCAGTGCTTCCCCAGTGGTGCCAGTGCACTCTCTGGAGTCACCGCGGTGCATCCCCAGTGGTGCCAGTGCACTCTCTGGACTCACTGCACTGCATCCCCAGTGGTGCCAGTGCACTCTCTGGACTCACTGCAGTGCATCACCAGTGGTGCCAGTGCACTCTCTGGAGTCACTGCACTGCATCCCCAGTGGTGCCAGTGCACTCTCTGGACTCACTGCACTGCATCCCCAGTGGTGCCACTGCACTCTATGGACTCACCGCAGTGTATCCCCTGTGGTGCCAGTGCACTCTGCGGACTCACTGCACTGCATCCCAGTGGTGCCAGTGCACTCTCTGGACTCACTGCACTGCATCCCCAGTGGTGCCAGTGCACTCTCTGGACTCACTGCAGTGCATCCCCAGTGGTGCCAGTGCACTCTCTGTACTCACTGCAGTGCATTCCCAGTGGTGTCAGTGCACTCTCTGGACTCACTGCAGTGAATCTCCGGTGGTGCCAGTGCACTCTCTGGACTCACTGCACTGCATCCCCAGTGGTGCCAGTTCACTCTCTGGACTCACTGAACTGCATCCCCAGTGGTGCCAGTGCACTCTGTGGACTCACTGCACTGCATCCCCAGTGGTGCCTGTGAAGTCTCTGGACTCACTGCAGTGCAACCCCAGTGGTGCCAGTGTAGTCTCTGGACTCTAGGGACAGTAACCCCAGTGGTGCCAGTGCAATCTCAGGACTCACAGCAGTGCAGCGAAAGTTGGTGCCAGTGCACTCTCTGGACTCACTGCACTGCATCCCCAGTGGTACCAGTGCACTCTCTGGACTCACTGCAGTGCATCCCCAGTGGTGCCAGTGCACTCTCTGGACTCACTGCAGTGCATCCACTGTGGTGCCATTGCACTCTCTGGACTCACTGCACTGCATCCCCAGTGGTGCCAGTGCACTCTCTGGACTCACTGCACTGCATCCCCAGTGGTGCCAGTGCACTCTCTGGACTCACTGCACTTCATCCCCTGTGGTGCATGTGCAGTCTCTGGACTCACTGCAGTGCATCCCCAGTGGTGCCAGTGCACTCTCTGGACTCACTGCAGTGCATCACCAGTGCTGAGAGTGCACTCTCTGGACTCAGTGCACTGCATCACAGTGGTGCCAGTGTAGTCTCTGGACTCACTGCAGTGCATTCCCAGTGGTGCCAGTGCAATCTCTGGACTCACTGCAGTGCAGCTCAGTGGTGCCAGAGCACTCTCTGGACTCACTGTGCTGCATCCCCAGTGGTGCCAGTGCACTCTCTGGACTCAGTGCACTGCAACCCCAGTGGAGCCAGTGCACTCTCTGGACTCACTGCAGTGCATCCCCAGTGGTTCCAGTGCACTGTCTGGACTCACTGCAGTTTATCCCCAGTGGTGCCAGGGCACTCTCTGGACTCACTGCACTGCATCCCCAGTGGTGCCAGTGCACTCTCTGGACTAACTGCACTAAAACCCCAGTGGTGCCAGTGCAGTCTCTGGACTCACTGCACTGCATCCCCAGTGGTGCCAGTGCACTCTCTGGACTCACTGCACTGCATCCCCAGTGGTGCCAGTGCACTCTCTGCACTCACTGCACTGCATCCCCAGTGATGCCAGTGCACTCTCTGGACTCACTGCAGTGCATCCCCAGTGGTGCCAGTGCACTCTCTGGACTCACCAGGGTGCATCCCCAGTTGTGACAGTGCACTCTCTGGACTCACTGCAGTGCATCCCCTGTTGTGCCAGTGCACTCTCTGGACTCAACTGCACTGCATCCCCAGTGGTGCCAGTGCACTCTCTGGACTCCCTGCAGTGCATCCGCTGTGGTGCCAGTGCACTCTCTGGACTCACTGCACTGCATCACCAGTGGTGCCAGTGCACTGTCTGGACTCACTGCAGTGCATCCCCAGTGGTGCCAGTGCACTTTCTGGCGTCACTGCAGTGCATCCCCTGTTGTGCTAGTGCACTCTCTGCACTCACTGCACTGCATCCCCAGAAGTGCCAGTGCACTCTCTGGACTCACTGCACTGCATCCCCAGTGGTGCCAGTGCACTCTCTGGACTCACTGCACTGCATCCCCAGTGGTTCCATTGCACTCTCTGGACTCACTTCTTTGCATTCCAGTGGTGCCAGTGCACTCTCTGGACTCAGTGCAGTGCATCCCCAGTGGAGCCAGTGCACTCTCTGGACTCACTGCAGTGCATCCCCAGTGGTGCCAGTGCACTCTCTGGACTCACTGCACTGCATCCCCAGTGGAGCCAGTGCACTCTCTGGA
>NW_028154093.1:0-82067 GCF_964211835.1 Anser anser | reverse complement strand
TATGGGAGATGAATTGAATATGTATTTATCCCACTAATATAAGCACACTGCCAGTAACCCTTGGTGCGCAAGCTAGGTGGAGTTATCCCCCTTGTGCCCGGCGCGTGTGCGCAGCGCCGAATAAACATGCCTGCTTCATAACTATTCCGAAGTTATAGAGTCTGATTTGTGCAAATCAGGGATAATAATAGTAATATTAATTATTATTACTATTATTATATACATATATATGTACAAAACAAGTGATCCTTCTTTTTCCTCGCACATGTTCTAATGTCATTAAGAAAAGGCAATTTAAAGCTATAGTACTATTTACAGATATAGTGAACCTGACTGTTAATTTCTTTATTTTTTTAATGTAGACTGTAAATGGTCTTTTGTTCTGGTTTAATCTGGCAGGCATCTAAGCACCACACAGCCATTCACTCACACACACACCCAGTGGGATGGGGGAGACTTTCTTAGAGGTCTTTTCCAACCTAAATGATTCTATGATTTTACGATTCTATGATTGGCTTCTGCGTGCCTATATGTACTGTTATGGCAACATCACATACTCCCTATCTGTATCTGTTTACTAAAAGATGTGTTAGTGCCACAATATATATTCCTTACTAGGTACAATACCCAAATAAAGACTGAGTGCTCTTTATTTGTCTTGCAAGAGTAATGTTAAATTTTCTTTAACAGCTTTAGAAAAGAAGTAAAATTCTTTCAAAACTCTGTGAAAAAAAATGCTAAATAATTGTGCAGTATTGTGAGATCTGAATAAACTAAACAGAACTTAGCTGGTTGTTGTGGTTTAGCTCATCAAGCAGCTAAGCACCACACAGCCGTTCACTCACCCCTCCCCCCCGTACTGGGATGGCAGAGAGAATCGGAAAAAAAAAAAAAAGTAAAAGCTTGTGGATTTTGTGGGTTGAGATTAAGACATTAGGACAGAAAAGAAAGAATAATAATAATAATAATAATAATAATAATAATAATAATAGTACTACTAATAATAATGTGTACAGAGCAAGTGATGCACAATGCAATTGCTGACCACCCGCCAAACAAAGCCCAGGCAGTCCCTGAGCAGTGGTTTCCCCCCGGACAACCCTCCCACTATTTATTGTCCCACATGATGTCATATGGAATGGAATATCCTTTTGGCCAGTTTGGGTTAGCTGTCCTGGCTCTGTCCCCTCCCAGCTTCTGGTGCACCCCAAGACCCCTTGCTGATAGGGCAGTATGAGAAGCTGAAAAGTTCTTGGCTTTGTGCAAGCACTGCCCTGCAACAACTAAAACATCAGAGTGTTATCAGCATTATTTTTCTCCTAAATCTGAAATATGTCACATACCAGGCACTATGAAAAAAATTAACTCTATCCCAGACGAAACCAGGACAATATCTAGCCCTTATTCCATACCATTTACATTATGCTTAGGTCCCATACTTGTACATCCTATACATCTATCACATCACTTCTCTTGCCTTTTGATATATATACACAGATATCATTCCCTTAGTCTATAGGCCAACCCTCTAAAATGTCTTTTATGTTTGTTTAGTCCATGGCTTTCAATTCCATCTTTCATAACAGGACTTGAGGGCAGGAGACACGGT
The DNA here is from genome assembly GCF_964211835.1 of Anser anser. Taxonomy (NCBI): domain Eukaryota; kingdom Metazoa; phylum Chordata; class Aves; order Anseriformes; family Anatidae; genus Anser; species Anser anser. Next base: position 80,458 of record NW_028154093.1, on the reverse strand, counting down.
GTATGGTGTTGGATTGTAGCATGCTGAGGCCAGCTCTGGTTCAATCACTGCTGCGCTTCTCTGGTTCTATCACCACTGCACGTCACTCGGTTCCATCAAAATTCATTTGTCATTAATCTAGGTGAGTCTTACTGTAATACCTTTGATGTGACATATAGCAACAATAGTAGTGATAGCATACAACGTTCAATCAAAATAATATCTAGATCTTACAATACAAATCACTGCTTATTCTCAGCCAACATCAAAACCCCTTGAGGTACACAACAGACTTTCCCATTCTTCTGCATTACCCACCAAGTGCACCCAGGTCCTTGAGAAAAAGAAATCCCATGGATGGAGTTGCCTTTTCCTGAGGCAGAAATAGCCCAGACTGTCTTCCCCAGCATGTTCTTTTTGTGCACTAGAGGAACTTTATCCCCTTCTACAGTATGTAACAGGTTTGATTGGGCATGTTCCCTAACATCGACTAACCAGGTGGCCTTTGCTAAATGTGTATCCCAACGTTTGAATGTCCCAGCACCCACTGCTTTCAGTGTATTCTTTAAAAGTCCATTGTATCGTTCAATTTTCCCAGAGGCTGGTGCATGATAAGGGATGTGATACACCTACTCAATGCCATGCTGTTTGGACCAGCTGTCTATGAGGATGTTTCAGGAATGAGATCTCTTGTCTGACTCAGTTCTTTCTGGGGTGCCATGTCGCCACAGGACTTGCTTTTCAAGGCCCAGAATAGTGTTCCGGGCGGTGGCATGGGGCACAGGATATGTTTCCAGCCATCCGGTGGTTGCTTTCACCATTGTAAGTATATGCCACTTGCTGTTGCAGGTTTCATAAAATCATAGAATACCTGAGTTGGAAGGGACCCACAAGGATCACTGAGTCCAACTCCTGGGTCCCCAAAGGACCACCCCAAAAAACAAACAGACAAACAAACAAACAAAAACAGATCATGTTTCTGAGTATTGTCCAAATGCTTCTTGAACTCTGGCAGGCTCACTGCCATGACCACTTCCCTGGGGAGCCTGTTACATTCCTGACCACCCTCCTGGTGAAAAACCTTTTCCTGATATCCAGCCTGAACCTCCCCTGTCACAGCTTTAAGCCATTCCCTCAGGTCCTAACGCTGGTCACCAGAGAGAAGAGATCAGCGCCTGCCTCTCCACTCCTCCTCGTGAGGAAGCTGTAGATTGCAATGAGGTCTCCCCTCATTCTCCTCTTCTCCAGGCTGAACAATCCAAGTGACTTCATACATACATACATACGCTCCTCATACATACATATGCTCCTCATGCATCTTGCCCTCTAGACCCTTCACCATCTTCGTAGCCCTCCTTTGGACATTATCTAACAGTTTTATATCTTTCTTATACCGTGGCGCCCAAAACTGCACACAGTACTCAAGGTGAGGCTGCACCAGCGCAGACTAGAGCGTGACAGTCACTTCCCTTGACCGGCTAGCGATGTTGTTTTTGATGCACCCCAGGGTTTGGTTGGCCCTCCTGGCCACCAAGGCACACTGCTGGCTCATGTTCAGCTTGCTGTTGATCAAAACCCCCAGATCCCTTTCTGCGGGGCTGCTCTCCAGCATCTCGTCCCTCAGTCTGTACGTATAACCAGGGTTGCCCCTTCCCAGGTGCAGAATCCGGCACTTGCTCTTGTTAAACTTCACGTTGCTGGTGATTGCCCAGCTCTCTAATTTGTCCAAATCTCTCTGCAAGGCCTCACTACCCTCGACGGAGTCAACAGCTCCACCCAATTCAGTATCATTCGCGACCTTGCACAGAAAACCTTCAAGTCCTTCATCCAAATTGTTTATGAAAACATTGAAGAGGACTGGTCTTAAAATGGAGAGCTGGGGAACCCCACTAGTGACAGGTTGCCAGCCTGATGTAACCCCATTTACAATAACCCTCTGGGCCAGACCCATCAGCCAATTGTTCACTCATCTTATTATGCTTTTATCTAACTGGATTCTGGCCATTTTGTCCAGAAGGATACTGTGAGAGACAGTATCGAAAGCTTTACTGAAATCCAGAAAGATTACATTGACTGTCTTCCTTTGGTCAACTAGCTGGGTGATCTTGTCGTAGAAGGAAATTAAGTTTGTTAGACACAACCTTCCCCTAGTGAACCCATGTTGACTCTGACCAATGACTGCGTTGTCCTTTAGGTGTTTTTCAGTAACTCCCAGAATAATCTTCTCCATAATTTTACCAAGCACTAGAGTGAGACCGACAGGCCTGTAATTGCCAGGATTTTCTTTCTTGCCCTTCTTGAAAACTGGGAACACATTTGCCAGCTCCCAGTCACAGAATTATAAAATGGCTTGGGTTGGAAGGGACCTTAAAGATCATCTAGTTCCAACCCCCCTGCTTGTTGTGGTTTAACCCGGCCAGCAGCTAAACGCCACGCAGCCGTTCGCTCACCCTCCCCCCCCCCCCCCCCCCCCGGGATGGGGGAGAGAAATGGGAAAGTGAAGCCTGTGAGTTGAGATAAAGACAGTTTATTAAGACAGGAATATAATAATAACAATAATAATAATAACAACAATAATAATAATAATGTGTACGAAACAAGTGATGCACAATGCAATTGCTCACCACCCGCTGACCGATGCCCAGCCTATCCCCGAGCAGCCGGCCCCCCTACCCCGGCCAGCCACCCCTATATATTGTTTAGCATGACATCAGATGGTATGGAATACCCCTTTGGCCAGTTTGGGTCGGCTGTGCTGGGTCTGTCCCCTCCCAGCTCCTGCTGCACCCCTAACCTGCTCGCTGGCAGGACAGAGCGAGAAGCCGAAAAGTCCTTGGCCTGGTGTAAACACTGCTCTGCAACAATTAAAACATCAGCATGTTATCAGCGCTCTTCTCATCCTAATCCAAAACATAGCACCCTACCAGCTACTAGGAGGAAAATTAACTCTGTCCTAACTGGAACCAGGACACTGCCATAGGCAGGGATGCCACCCGCTAGATCAGGTTGGCCAAGGCCCCATCCAGACTGGCCTTGAACACCTCAAGGGATGGGGCATCCACAACTTCTCTGGGCAACATGTTCCAGTGCCTCACTGTCCTCTGAGTGAAGAATTTCCTCTCCAGCCTTTTTAGAAGTCCCCTTTAAGTATTGAAAGGTCGCAATGAGGTCTCCCCAGAGCCTTCTCTTCTCCAGGCTGAAGATCCCCAGCTCTCTCGGCCTTTCTTCATAGGAGAGGTGATCCAGCCCTCTGATCATCTTTGTAGCCCTCCTCTGGAATCTCTCTAAGAGTTCCACATGCTTCTTGTGCTGGGGGCCCCAAACACGGACGCAGTACTCACAAGGGGGGCCTCACAAGGGCAGAGTAGAGGGGCACAGTCACCTCCCTCAACCTGCTGGTCACACCTCTTTTGATGCAGTCCAGGATGCAGTTGGCCTTCTGGGCTGCAGGCGTGCACTGCTGGCTCATGTCGACCTTTTCATCCATCAGAACCCCCAGGTCTCTCTCTGCAGGACTGCTCTCAATGAGTTCTTCTCCCAGTCTGTACTCATGTCTGGGATTGCTCCAACCCAAGTGCAGCACCTTGCACTTGGACTTGTTGAAAGTCATTAGATTCACCTGGGCCAACTTCTCAAGCTTGTCCAGGTCCCTTTGGATGGCATCCCTTCCTTCTGTTGTATTAACTGCACAACTCATCTTGGTGTCATCTGCAAACTTGCTGAGGGTGCACTCAGTCTCATCATCTACGTCACTGATGAAGATATTGAAAAGCACCGGTCCCAAGACAGACCCCTGAGGGACACCGCTTGTCACCGGCCTCCACCTGGACATAGAACCATTGACCACTACTCTCTGGGTGCGGTCATCGAGCCAATTCTTTATCCACCTTATGGTCCACCCTTCAAATCCATATATTTCCAATTTAGAGATTAGTATGTCTTGTGGGACCATGCCAAAAGACTTACCGAAGCCCAAGTAGATGACATCAGTTGGTCTTCCCTTGTGGACTGATGCAGTCACACCATCATAGAAGGCCACCAGATTGGTCAGGCACGAGTTGCCCTTGGTGAAGCCATGCTGGCTGTCCCAGATCACCTCCTTGTCCTGCATGTGCCTTAACAGTCAACTTGGACCTCTCCGGATTCCCAAGACCATTGAAAAATAATTGAGAGAGGTCCAGTGATGACATCAGACAGCTCTCTGAGTACTCTGGGATGAATCCCATCAGGCCCCATGGACTTATATGCATCCAGTTGGAGCAGCAAATTGTGCACAAGTTCAGGGTTAACTGTGAGTTTATCGTTCCCACAGTCACGGTCCTCCAACTCAGGGCAGCTGGGGTCCCAGAGCCCATCACTGGTGTTCAAGACAGAGGCAAAAAATGCATTAAACGTCTCTGCTTTGTCTATGTCCCTGTTTGTGAGGTGACCATCCTCATCAAGTATCGGACCAATGTTTGCTCTGGTCCTCCTTTTCCTGTTAACATACTTAAAAAAGCCTTTTTTATTGTCCCCCACACTGCTGGCCAGCTTCAACTCTAATGGAGCTTTGGCCACCTGGATTCTCTCTCTACGAAGGTGAGCAGCATCCCTGTAGTCCTCCCATGTCGCCCAACCTTGCTTCCAGCAGCCGTACGCTTTCTTTCTCCGCCTAAGCTCTTGAAGAAGATCCCTGCTCAGCCAAGTCGGCCTTCTGCCCCTCCTGCTTGACTTCTGACACTTTGGAATTGCCTGTTCCTGTGCTCTTAGGAGGTGGTGCTTAAAAACTGACCAGCACTGATGGACCCTGACGTCTTCAAAAGCAGTTTCCCAGGGGACCTTACTAACTAGTTCCCTGAGCAGTCTGAAGTCTGCTGTCCCCAAATCCAGGGTTGAAGTTATGGTGGCAGTTTTCCTCCATAAATCACCAAAGACTTTGATTTCGACTACCTCGTGGTCTCTATGGCCAAGGCGGCCACCTATTGCCTTCACCGACCAGACCCTCCCTGTTTACAAGCAGCAGGTCCAGGAGGGCACCTTTCCTACTCGGCTCTCTTAGCAGCTGGACCAAGAAGTTATCATCAAGGTGCTTCAGGAATCTCCTGGACTTGTTCGTCTCAGCTGTGTGATATTCCCAGTTGACATCTGGCAGGTTGAAGTCTCCCATAAGGACAAGGGCAGCTGATCTAGAAGTATCTCTCAGTTCTTTAAAGAATAGTTCATCCAGAGGAGGACTACAAAGCTGGTGAAGGGTCCTATGAAGTCCTATGAGGAGCGGCTGAGGGAACTGGGGTTGTTTAGTCTGGAGAAGAGGAGGCTCAGGGGTGACCTTATTGCTCTCTACAGCTACCTGAAAGGAGGTGGGCCTCTTCTTGCAGATAACTAATGATAGGAGAAGAGGGAATGGCCTCAAGTTGCTCCAGGGGAGGTTCAGGTTGGAAATTAGGAGAAATTTATTTTCAGAAAGCGTTAGGCGTTAGGCGTTCGAACAGGTTGCCCAGGGAGGTGGTGGCGTCACCATCCCTGGGGGTGTTTAAGGAAAGGTTGGTTGTGGTACTTAGGGACATGGTTTAGTGGGTGACATTGGTGGTAGAGGGATGGTTGGACCTGATGATCTTGGAGGTCTTTTCCAACCTTAATGATTCTATGATTCTATGATTCTATGATTCTACGATCAGTGTTGTCATCATGGCCGGTTAGTCTTATAGTAGACTCCCACAACGACATCCCCTTGATTTGCTTGTTCCTTGATCCTTACCCAGAGGCTCTCAAGCACATTGTCACCGACTGCAAGCTCTGTACAGTCCAGTGCCTCTGTTACACAGAGCGCCACCCCCCTGCCTCGCCTGCCCTGCCTGTCTCTTCTGAAGAGCCTGTAACCGTCCATCACAACACACCAGTCACAGGCCTTTTCCCACCAGGTTTCGCTTATGCCGATGACGTCGTAGCTCTGGGACTGTGCCAAGGCTTCTAGCTCCTCTTGCTTGTTTCTCATGCTATGTGCGTTTGTATAGAAACATTTCACATTTCTTTCATTGAACCCAGCCCCTCATGGGGCAGACTGAAGGGTCTCGCTATCACGCAGTCCCTCAGTTATTGGCGTGCAATCCCATCGCTTATCGTTGGTGGGCCTGTTTTTGTCCCTTTTCCCCTTTGAATCTAGTTTAAAGCCCTATCAATGAGCCCTGGGAAAAAATCTTTTTCCCCCTCTGAGAAAGGTGCTCCCCATCAGGAGCCAGTAGGCCCAGTGTCATGTAGATCTTGCCATGACCAAGAAACCCAAAACTGGGTCAGTGGCACCAGCCTCGGAGCCACGTATTGATCAGCTGGGTCTGCCTGTTCCTTTCAGTATCGATCCCTGCTACTGGAAGGATGGAAGAAAACACTACCTGTGCACCTGATCCTTAAACCAATCGCCCCAAAGCCCTAAAGTCCCTTTTTATCGCTCTTGGACTTCTCCTTGCTATCTCATCGATGCCAATGTGAAAAACCAATAAAGGGTAATAATCAGAGGGATGTCCCAGGCGAGTGACTTTCCGAGTGATGTCTCTTACCCGAGCCCCAGGGAGACATCAGACTTCCCTATGGGTCTGGACGACAAATTAGCCCCTCCGTTCCCTTCAGAAGGGAGTCCTCTATGACAATAACCCTTCTTTTTTTCTTGGTGGGGGTTGTTGTAATGCGGGACGTAGGTTGGCTTGCCCTGGGCAACTCCCCCAATGTGGATGGACTTTTGTGCACATCGACATTTGCTTGCTCATCAAGTTCCAGAGCCTCATACCTGTTGTGCAGGGGCACCTGGGAAGGTGAGGTAGGCAGTGGGTTTGAGGGAGTGTGATATAATCAGTCTTCCAGGATTCACCACATTTGTATTTAAGCCATCATCCTTCATACCAGAGAGGCTTTAACTGCGTGGCCTGCTTGATTGCAATCATGGATAACCTGTGCAATAGTGTCCATAGTGAGGTCCAACCCTCAATCACAAGCCCATCTATATGTTGCATCTCTTCCTTGAGGTGTCATGGGCCCACAAATTTATAAATAACTCACCCTTATGTTGCCAGTCCAGATCCACCTGAGCCACTTCAGTCTTAGCAGCCTGATCCCCCTGCTGGTTGTTTCAATGTTCTTCAGTGGCCTGATTCTTGGGTACACGAGCATCCACGTGGCATACTTTACAACCACGTTCTCTACCTGGTCAGCAATATCTTGCTACAGTGTGGCAGCCCAGATGGGTTTGCCTCTGTGCTGCCAGTTGTTCTGCTTCCGTTGCTGTAACCACCCCCACAGGGCATTTGCTACCATCCATGACTCAGCACAGAGATAGAGAACTGGCCACTTTTCTCGTTCAGCAATATCTAAAGCCAGCTGGATGGCTTTCACTTCTGCAAACTGACTCGATTCACCTTCTCCTTCAGCAGCTTCTGCAACTTGTCGTGTAGGACTCCATACAGCAGCCTTCCACCTCCGATGCTTTCCCACAATACGACAGGACCCACCAGTGAACAGGGCATATTGCTTCTCATTTTCTGGTAGTTTATTATACAGTAGGGCGCATCACCTCCTTGTCTGGTGATATACCGAAGTGTCCTGCTTTCTGGCCAGTCCACAGTCACTTCTAAGATCCCTGGGCGACTGGGGTTTCCTATTCGAGCCAGTTGCATGATCAGTGTAACCCACTTACTCCATGTAGCATCAGTTGCGTGATGTGTAGAGGAGAGCATTCCTTTGAACATCCAGCCCAGTACCAGTAGTCGGGGTGCCAAGGGAGCTGTGCTTCGGTACTAACCACTTCCAAAGAAGATCAAATTCCTTCATATACTACCAATATATCTCTTTTTCAGTTGGAGTGTAGCAGGCCTCAGATCCTCTGTACCACACAGAAACCCTAGAGGTCGACCTCGAGTTTCCCCAGGTTCTTTCTGCCAGAGGTTCCAGGTGGGCCATTCTCCCCAGCTGTTGTGTAGAGCACATTTTTTACAAATTGTCCTGTTCGGACTGTCCCAAGGGCTACTGCATGAGTATCTGACAACATCCATCTTGCCATTTTATTCCTAAAAACTGGATCTCTTGTGCAGGTCATTTGACTTTATTTTGTTTTATGGCAAAACCAGCCTTCAGAAGGATTTGGACTATTTTCTTCCCTTTCTCAAAAACTTCCTCTGCTGTTTCACCCCAAACAATGATGTCATCGATGTACTGCAGGTGTTCAGGAGCTTCTCCCTGTTCCAGGGCAGACTGAATCAGTCCATGGCAAAGGGTAGGGCTGTGCTTCCACCCCTGGGGCAGCCGATTCCAGGTGTATTGGACGCCCCTCCAAGTAAAAGCAGACTGTGGCCTTCAGTCTGCTGCCAAAGGGATGGAGAAAAATGCATTAGCGATATCAGTCGTGGCATACCACTTGGCTGCCTTTGATTCCAGTTTGTATTGGAGCAATTTGTATTGTACTGCAGCACTCAGCGGTGGCGTGACTTCATTCAGTCCACGATAGTCCGCTGTTAGCCTCCACTCGCCATTAGACTTTCGCACTGGCCATATGGGACTATTAAAAGGTGAATGAGTCTTGCTGATCACTCCTTGGCTCTCCAGTTGACTAATTAGCTTATGGATGGGACTCAGGGAGTCTCGGTTGGTGCGATATTGCCGCTGGTGCACTGTTGTGGTAGCAATTGGCACCTGCTGCTCTTCAACCCTCAGCAACCCCACAACAGAAGGGTCCTCCGATAGATCGGGCAAGGTAGACAACTCTTTAATGTCCTCCGTCTCCAAGGCAGCTATGCCAAAAGCCCACCAGTACCCTTTTGGGTCCTTGAAATATCCTCTCCTGAGGTAGTCTATGCCAAGGATGCACGGAGCATCTGGGCCAGTCACAATACGGTGCTTTTGCCACTCATTCCCAGTTAGGCTCACTTCAGCCTCCAATACAGTTAACTGATGGGATCCCCCTGTCACTCCAGAAATACAGATGGGTTCTGCCCCTTTATACCTTGATGTCATTACAGTACACTATACACCGGTGTCTCCTAAAGCCTTATACTGTGGGTCTTACTTGCCAGCCCATTGAATCCACACAGTCCAATAAATCCAACTGTCCCTTTCCTCCCCCTGGCTGGAGGCAGGGCCCCTCTAATCCTGGTCATAATATTCATTACTGTGGCTGAGGGATTGCCCGCTGGAAATTGGAGCAACAAGTCATTCAGAGAACCCCCCCCTTTTGCGATTGTTTTTCCTTGCAACTCACGTACCCGTGCCTCTAGGGTTGAGGTAGATTTTCCATCCCATTTTCTCATGTCCTCTCTATGGTCACGTAGGTAAAACCACAGGGTGGCACGGGGTGTGTACCCACTATATCTTCTTCCTTGAACAGAAGGACGCTTACTCCTGATAGCTGAGACACTGGTTTGTACAGGTGGGGAGGAAGATAAATTATTTTTAAGTTGGTGGACCTCTTCAGAAAGTTTCTCCAGAGTATTCTCTTTGAATTGGTGGAACTCTTGAGAAAGTTTTTCCACAGCCGAGACACAGGCCTGTAGGGAAGAGGAGAGACTTCCTTCGTACAGCCGGGGTTGTTTAGCCAATTCATCCACTGTGGGTTCCTCATGGTCTTTCCAGTGGAGGTGCCCCCTGCTCTAGATGCCTGCCCATATCCTCCCACTCTCCCTGCCACTCCTAACTATCCTGCGTCAGGACAGATCTCTGGATGACACTCTTCAGTATTTGTTTAACCTTAGACAAAACCTGAAGTGTATTCAGGAGACATAACGAGAAGAGCATGCTGGTCTGAACATCCCAAGGATAGTCGAAGTTTTGGAAAGCTACCATAACACTCCTGGAGGAGAAGAAAGGGAGAGTGAACAAGAGGGAAAAAACACCTTCCCCTGGCCCTTCCACAGATTGGCTCCCTGAAGAAAAAAGGTGATAGGTGTAGTTGTTAATAGTTTCTGAGATATGGTTTCCAAAGTATGGAGTTGACAGCAATGCTGAGTACAAACACCAGATTAGTCTCATGACCAGCGATTTTATCATATCATAAGCCAATGTTACACCATACAGTAAATTAATAATCATAAGCAAGCCCCCAGAAGTGATAAACAGCACGACAGGGAACACATACAGTAAGTAATGTGCTATATAACTCGATTTGGAAAACAGGCACAGCAGACCTGAGATCAAAGCAATCAACATTGTGACTAGCAACTACTAAGCGGATATAATGCTTATAACAATTTTGTTTTAACATGCTCATGCACTTCAGCCTCCAATACAGTTAACTGCTGGGATCCCCCGTCACTCCAGAAATACAGATGGGTTCTGCCCCTTTATAGCTTGATGGTGTTAGGGTGCACTGTGCACCGGTGTCCAATAGAGCCTTATAAAAATAAAATTGGTGTAGTTGGCAGGATTGCCATGGATAAACTGCTGCAAAAATATGTGTGCACCATCTAAAGCGGGAATAGAAGGGGCCCGAAATTTTGGAAAGGTAAAGGCAAAGGAATTGCTTGTGCAGTACTGGTGGCTAGCTTATTTTGCATGCAAAGGGAAATTAGAAAATCCCCTCCCCATGAAACAATTGAGGTTGTAGAATACGCTGCGTTAAAATCAGAAAATGAAATGCTGAAAACATCACTGGCCTTTGAAAAGGAAAATTGAGAGAAACCTGGGATAGAAATTAGGGAACATAAAATGCTGTTGGCCTCAGATGAACATTGAGAAAAGCAACTACAGAAAAAAATTAGATCTATTACTAAATAAGATGCCATCTTTGGTCTCTGCTAAACAAATCTGCAAATGAATACACCGTGCAAATCCTGAGACATGGGATGGAGACATCTGGTATGATAATGATAGCAATGAACTGCTGGGAGATTTGGATTATGATCTTACCCTGGAACCTCTACCTATATGACTATTAATCAAAACCAAAATTGAAAACGAAGGAGATGACAATGTTCGTACTACAGTACGAACTATCCCATTTTCTCCGGCTGAATTAGCAAAGTTGCAGGAAAAGTATTCTAGGCGCCCAGAAGAATCCGAGACGAAATATGTGTGGCGATTCTGCCTTTTCTGCCTTGCTGGGGCCGGGGGGGGGGGGGGGGGGGGGGGGGGGGGAGGGGAGGGACGACAGGAACGAATCCTCTTAAGTGAGGAAGAGGCAGGAGGCTATTGGGGCCCTGGAGTGTTTTTAACAATTGCACCGGGTGATCAAAACTACTCATTGACTACACGAGCTGTCTATTGGGATGGCGGCATAGACCCACAAGAAAGAGGAAATCCCCTTGTTATTAAGACATCAGGGTTCTCTGATTTGGCTGTGTCTATGCAAAAAGCAGCCTGCATACAAGCGATATATGAGAGGGATGTGTTAAGGCAGTACTCTCTGACAGCAGCTGTACATTTGGGCATTGATGGGGTGGTATCAGTCATGGAAAAAGAGGTATTATCACTCGCACGCATTCCCCTTACAATTCTCTTGTCTGTCCGGTGAAAAAGTTGAATGGACAGTAGCAGTTTTTGGTTGATTATAGGCTATGGAATGCTAATACAGCACCTTTAACTGACGCTGTGCCAAACATTGAGGAACTGATAACCCAAATTCAGGGAGCATCACACCCATGGATGAAAAAATTAGACATTAAAGATATGTTTTTCATGATTACGCTCCAGCAACATGATAAGGCTCAATTTGCCTTTACTTGGAAAGGGATACAGTATACCTTTAATGGGCTGCCTCGAGGATATAAACACTCCCCTACTATTGCTCACAATGCCTTGGCAAAGGTTTTAACAGAAATCCCCAGCCTGCCAGGCACTGTAATATATCAATACATTCATAGGAGGGAAAAATGTAGACAGAGTCAGGCACGCCATGGAAGCTATACAAGAAAAATTAATAGCTATGGGATTAGACATTCCTCTGTCAAAATGTCAGGGGCACATTGTATTGGGATTATGTGGCAAGGGTTTAGTAGCAGGGGGACTACAGGGGTGGCGTCTGTGAGAAGAATTCAGAAACTGCCCCATGTTAGATAAGGGCCAGTTCCATCTGGCTCCAAAAGGGACCCGCCACTGCCCAGAGCCAAGCCAATGAGCAACATTGGTTGCGCATCTGTGAGAGCACTTTTAAGAAAGGGAAGAAACTGCTGAACAACAGCAGCTGGGAGAGTGAGGAGTGAGAAACAGCCCAGCAGACGCCAAGGTCAGTGAAGAAGGAGGGCATGCTCCAGGCGCTAGAGCAGAAGTCCCCCTGTGGCCTGTGGAGAGGAACATGGTGGAGCAGGTTGTCACCCTGCAGCCCATGGTGTACCACTGTGGACCAGATTTCCACACTGCAGCCTGTGGAGGAGCCCACGGTGAAGAAGGTGGATCTGGCCTGAAGGAGGCTGAGGCCTATGGAGAGCCCCCCACCGGAGCAGATTCCAGGACGGACATGTAGCCCATGGAGAGGAGCCCACGCAGGAGTAGGTGATCTGGAAGGAGCTGCCGCCTGTGAGGGACACGTGCTGGAGAAGTCTGCTCCTGAAGGATAGACCCCCATGGTACAGACCCACATTGGAGCAGTTCTTGAAGAGCTGCTGCCTGTGGGAAGCCCACGCAGGATCAGTTCAAGAAGGACTCCATCCTGTGGGAGGGACCCCACGTTGGAGCAGGGGAAGAGAGTGACCACAAAGGAGCAGCAGAGACAAAGCATTATGGACTGAGCGCAACCTCCATTCCCCGTTCCCCTGTATGGCTCAGGGGGAGGCCGTAGAAGAGGGTGGATGGGCGGGGAGATGTTTTGTTCTAGTCTACTAGTAATAGGCAATAAATTATATTAATCTTCCTATGCTGAGTCTGTTTTGCCCCTGATGATAACTGATGAGTGATCTCCCTGTCTCAACCCTTGAGCCCTTTCCATCATATTTTCTTCCATTTTTTTCTTTGAGGAGAGGGAGTGAGAGAGTTGTTGTGGTGGAGTTCAGCTGCGTAGCAGGGTAAAAACACACCGCCCAGACAAGAGGTTAAGTTCCTGGGAGTCTGGTGGATTAAAGAGCCAGTTCTATTCCTCTGGACACCCTGAAGAAAACAGAGCAGGGGCAGAGTCCATCTAGCACAAAGGAGGTACATCGAGTTCTGGGAGTTTTAGGTTACTGGCGTAAACATATCCCTGGTTTTCCTATCATCGCCAGTCCCTTATACAGTCTGCTTAGAAAAAGGGAAACCATGGGACTGGACTAAACAGCACAAGGATGTGTCAAAATTATTAATAAAAGAACTGATGTTATTCCAAAAGCTAGGTCCCTTGCACCCAACCAACCCTATCCATATAGAATGGGGATTCAGTGAACACGGTTCCCCTTGTAATCTCTGGCAAAAGGGACCAGAAGGACCAGAGAGACCACTGGAGTTTAACTCCCACTCTTTCAATGACAGTGAAACGAGATATCCAGATCTTGAAAAAGGCTTGCTGTCTCTAGTGTGAGTGATGAAGCAGGCGGAACAGATAAGAAGAGAACAGAGTGTGATTGTTCAGGATCCCTTCCATCTAGATATAGTCCACAAGGGTATGGTACCACCTATATGTATTGCCCAGAAACCTACAGTCCGCAAGTTGTATGCCTATCTGGAAGTTATTGATGAAATTATGCCTATTGCAGAAGGCAACATTATGGTATCTAAATTGCAGAAAGATATAAACAGGACTTTACTATTCCAAACCCTGCCAAGCAAACCATCTCCGATTCAGGAGGCGTCTCCTCTGAGGGAAGGCAGTGACCTTAAGGGGGTATGGTTCACCAATGCATCACCTTATAGGCAAAATAATGAGAGGAAATATAAGGCCATGGCTCTAGAAGTAGCCACAGGACAAAGATTAGATGAAACAGGTAAAGGGAGTGCTCAAGTGGGGGAACTTAGAACAGTCTTATGACATGGTGCCAGTCATATCTATACTGATCCATGTGCACTTTATAAAGGAGCCACAGAGTGGATAGGCCACTGGGCAGCCAATGGCTTGCAGGTAGAGTCCCTGTCTGGCAAAGTGACAGCTGGAAGCAATTGCTAGAAGTAGGAGACATGATCAGTCAGCCACTATTGCTGCACAGTTCAATCAGCAAGTCGACAACCTCACATGACTGTGCAGGCCAGCCCATGCTGGTTAAAATGCCTCAGACTGGGACAGTGAGTGGCAAGGGTGTTAACAACCCCAAATAACCTTTATGCTTGGGAAGGGAAAGATTGCTCCAGAAAACTCCATCAAATCAGTACTAGATAGATAGTAACCACCTTTTAACCTAACACCTGTCATTCATATACAACCGAGCACCTTCTCTTTTGCAGTTTACAGGACTAATGATGCCAAGAAATTGTACGTGGCAGTCATGTGCAGGTTATCCTACACTGAGCTGGAGTGTACTCAAGGGCTGTTAATATTTATGGTTGGAATTACTGTATTTTTAATAGTAATGATAATTGGGAAAACAAAATTTTAGCACGGGGATGAACCAAAAGTGAATCGAAAGACCCTTGGCCCCAAGAGAGGGACTGCAGTTGGATGCAGGAATGTTGGATGCGGTTGGAATTCAATTCATCCAATGTTGGATGCAGCTGGAATTCAACCCTTCCAAAATGTACAGGTAGATTTTACACGACTCCTTAGAGTAGATAGATTTAAATACTTATTAGTCTTGGTCGATCATTTGTCAGGGTGGGTGGAAGCTTTCCCCTCAGTATCTGCTACTGTGAACATAGTAACTAAAGTAATTCTAGAACAAATAATTCCCAGGTACAGAATTGTTGAAAATATTGACTCTGATCAAGGAACTCACTTTACATCAGAAATACTGCAAGGGCTAATGTGGACTCTAGGAATCAAGTGGAAATTTCACACTCCTTGGCATCCTTCCTCTTCTGGAAGGGTGGAGCAGATCAGACAGTAAAGAAGCAATTGACTATGTTCTGGAAACTCATCTCTCCTGAGTGAAATGCTTACTTTTGGCACTTCTCCGAATTGAAACTGCGCCAAGAAAAGACATGGGAGTTTCACCATATGAAATATTATTTAGATTGCTGTATATCTAATAATAATATTAATGTATATCTAATGTAATAATATTACTATAATAATGTATAATAATATTAATATTAATAGTAATGTGTATATATATAATGTATGTAAATAATATTATTAGATTGCTGTACCTGGACAAAGGGAATGAATGACCTCAATTTGAGACAAAAGATGCTTTTCTTAAGAACTATATACTCGGGCTGTCGTCCTCTTTGTCTTCTCTCAGAACCTGTGGATCACTAGCTCAAACCCCACCCTTGGAAGCCCTGATCCATCCATTCCGAGCAGGAGATTGGGTTCTGATGCGAACATGGAGAGAATCGAAGCTGCAACCTGAGTGGGACGGACTGTTCCAAGTGCTCCTGACTACTGAGATGACAGTAAGAATGGCTGAGAAAGGGTGGACTCATTATGCCCGGGTAAAAGTATCAGTTAACCCTGATACCTGAGAGACTGCATTAACAAAGACTTTTAAGGTTAAAACTAACTATTGCAAACCTTTAACTTCTCCTTAGAAGAATTCTTAATGAGTTAATGAGTAAAAGGGATTGAATTACACAGAACTGGAGTGTTTCCAGGGAACACTCTCTGGAAGTGGGAGAAAAAGAAAGGAGGGTATTTAATCCCCACCAGAAGAATCCTTATTAGTTTGTGATTTTTATTGTTTTTCTTAATTATTATTTTTTAATTATTATAGGGGTGTATATATAGAGAGAAATGATGTATTTTAAGTTTATCTTAGTAAAACCTGTTCTCAATGGATTAGTAATAGGATGGAGGGAAAAATCAGCATTTCCAATTAATCCAGAACATCTCTCGAGTTCTATCTCGAAATAATTGTTCGATTTGCACCCAGATGCCTAGAAAGACTGGAAAGGCCTTGTCCCTGATTGCTATTTCCAGCAGCAACTGTGTCTGGATTCTCTAGATTTCTAAAAACGATGGATCATACTCAGTCCCGGGAAGGAATAGATTTTGAAGTTGAGCTCCCTACATATAATCCTGGCTACAATATACCGTGTTATCAAAGGTGCCTTTTAAACAGCATTGATAGAAACTCAGGGGGCAACAGTACTGACCCTGGGTGTGGAAATACTGTCTATGAAGTAGGGAACAATCCATACTGTACCAAATATGGTAGCTACGGGAATGCTAATATACATAATGCACACCAGATACAACATGAGAATCCTGTAACCAGATGGCCTGTCTGAAATGGCAAGGGGTGGTACTGGCTATGTGGCCATAAAGCCAGGAAGGTGTTGCCCCTAGGATGGAAGGGAGCTTGCACCTTGGGGGCAGTAATTCCAAATGTAACTATTATTGAAGACCCACAAAGCCAAAGCCCCCTTGAGACCACACGCAGAATTAAGCGGACTCCAGATAATCCTCTAGTAAAAAGAAACAGGGCATTTCACAGTCTTGCAAGGTGGTTTTTACCTTGGTTAGGGGTGAGTGAATTTGAAAAAGCTATTGTAAATATCTCAGCTATAACTGAAGAACTAGAAAATAACACTCTGGATGCAGTCCACGTACTACAAAAGGAGGTAACAAGTTTGCGAAAATAGTACTCCAGAATCGAATGGTATTAGATTTATTACTAACCTCACAAGGAGGAGCGCACACTGTAATTAATGCTAGTTGCTGTATTTATGTAGATCAAATGGGACGAATTTGACTGATCTCAAAAAAAAATTGGGAAAAAAAACGAAATCCTACATAGAGTGGCTCAAGATGACACTTCCTGGGGATTTAGAAACATTTGGGAGAAACTAACTTTGTGGTTACTTGAATGGAATTGGCTCAAACAACTATTCGTTGGTATTGTAATAATAATGGCATTGTGTATCTGTCATCCCCCATGACATCTGAAGAAAAATATTGTGCCTTAATGTTGGAAAAAATCAAGAGTGGGGGACGTGAAGAGGTGCAAAAACAACGATAGGAGTAAGAAAAGAAGAGGGGGGAATTGTGAGAAACAAAGTTGTGTTTTTGCAATAGAAGGTGTTTTTGCAGTGGAAA
Source organism: Anser anser (assembly GCF_964211835.1). Classification (NCBI taxonomy): domain Eukaryota; kingdom Metazoa; phylum Chordata; class Aves; order Anseriformes; family Anatidae; genus Anser; species Anser anser. The sequence continues at coordinate 63,429 of NW_028154093.1, read as the reverse complement.
ATTCCACTAACCTTGCGTATTCAAAAGTGATCATGCAGGCATGACAGTAGCATAGCAGTGGGGAGTACGTTAAGCAGATAAGGGGAGGGTCCCACTGTCACAAAATAAGGAGGATAGCTAAGAAAAACAGGACGAGCAGTGCGAAATCAGTAAAAACAAAAATCACGGGCCCTCTAGTCACGAGAAAAAGGGAAAAATAGGAACAATCTCTCCAGAGAGTTTTGCTGCCTGCCTGGGGCCCGTATTTGTGATATTATGAAGAGGTTTCCGAGTCTGGTGGGTCCCAAAGACTACCACCACTGCCTACTTTTTCAAGTAGGATCAAACGATGCTGTAACAAGGAAACTCCGAAATATCAAAAAGGATTTTATGTCCCTTGGAAAGATGTTGAAGGGATTGGGAGCGCAAGTAGTGTTCTCCTCTGTCCTCCCAGTTGGTGACTGGGACCCTGGAAGAAAGACAAATGGGCTGAGTGAATGACTGGCTGAGAGGCTGGTGATGTGCCCAGGGTTTTGGGTTCTTTGAACTTGGACATGCTTTTGGAAGGGATTGATTGTGAAGAGTTGCCTCTGAGAAACAGCCACGGACAGGTTGCGGGCTTGTGGGCGCAAGTTAAAGATCGCACCAATAAACAACAGCTTGTGGTTGGGGTCTACTACAGGCCGCCTGATCAAGGGGAGCCTGCAGATGAGTCATTCTTGCTTCAACTACAAGAAGCATCGTGCTCCCATGCTCTCATCCTGATGGGGGACTTCCACTACCCGGATGTCTGCTGAGAAAACTGCACAGCAGGCTGTAAGCAATCCAGGAGACTCCTAGAGTGCATTGAAGATAACTTTCTGGTCCAGGTATTAGACAAATCAATCAGAGAAGTGTTACTGGACCTGGTGCTCACCAGCGTGGAAGAGCTCATTAAACAGGTCAAGACCGGAAGCAGTCTGGGCTGTAGTGACCATGCCCTGGTTGAGTTTGTGATCTCGAGGGATATGGGCCTGGTGAAGAGCAAAGGCAGGAAACTTCTGAAGAGCAAACTTCAAGCTATTTAAAGACCTAGTAGATGAGATCCCCTGGAACACCATCCTTAGGGACAAAGGAGCTGAGCAGAGCTGGCAACTCTTTAAGGACGTTTTCCTTGGAGCACAAAAACTCTCCATCTCCCTGTGTAGGAAAGCGGGCAGAGAGGGGGGGGGAAAAACAGGACGGCTGTGCAAAGACCTGCTGGTCAAACTGAGGGGCAAGAAGGAAATGCACAGGCAGGCAGTGGAAGCAGGGATACGTGGCCTGGGAAGAGTACAGGGATGCTATTCAGGTGTGCAGGGATGGGATCAGGAAAACCAAGGCACAGATGGAACTGAGCTTGGCAAGGGATGAAAAGAATAACAGGAAGGGATTCTATAGGTACATTGGCCAGAAAAGAAAGGCCAAGGAGAGTGTAGCCCCTCTGATGGATGAGAAGGGAGAACTGGTAACAACAGACATGGAGAAGGCTGAGGTACTCAACAACTTCTTTGCCTCAGTCTTCACTGCCACTCAGGCTTCCCAAGTCTTTTGTTTCCCTGAACCTGTAGATGGAGGCTGGGGGAGCAAAGTCCCTCCCATTGTAAGCAAAGAGCAGTTTCGAGACCACCTGATGAAACTGAACAGGTACAAGTCTATGGGGCCTGATGACATGCATGCCAGGGTCCTGAGGGAAGTGGCTGATGTAGTTGCCAAACCTCTCTCCATCATATATGAAAAGTCCTGGCAGTCAGGCAAAGTCCCTGGTGACTGGAAAAATGGAAACATCACTCCCATTTTAAAAAAGGGTAGAAAGGAAGACCTGGGGAACTACAGACCGGTGAGCCTCACTTCTGTGCCTGGCAAGATCATGGGACAGATCCTCCTGGAAGTAATGTCAAGGCACATGCAAGACAAGGAGGTGATCTGAGACAGCCAGCATGGCTTCACCAAGGGTAAATCATGCCTGACCAATCTGGTGGCCTTCTATGATGGAGTGACTGCGTCAGTTGACAAAGGAAGACCGACTGATGTCATCTACCTGGACTTCTGTAAGGCCTTTAACACAGTCCAACACGACATCCTGGTCTCCAAATTGGAGAGAGATGGATTTGATGGGTGGACCATTCAGTGGATAAGTAATTGGCTTGAAGGTCGCACCCAGAGAGTGGTGGTCAATGGCTCTATGTCCAGGTGGAGGCTGGTGACAACTGGTGTACCTCAGGGTTCCGTCCTTGGACTGGTATTGTTTAATATCTTTATCAGCGACATAGACAGTGGGATTGAGTGCACCCTCAGCAAATTTTCAGATGACACCAAGCTGAGTGGTGCAGTTGATACAACAGAAGGAAGGGATGCCATCCAAAGGGACCTGGACGGGCTTGAGAAGTGGGCCCAGGTGAACCTAATGAGGTTCAACAAGTCCAAGTGCAAGGTGCTGCACTTGGGTTGGAGCAATCCCAGACATGAGTACAGACTGGGAGAAGAACTCATTGAGAGCAGTCCTGCAGGGAAGGACTGGGGGGTTCTGATGGATGAAAAGGTCGACATGAGTCGGCAGTGCGTGCTTGCAGCCCAGAAGGCCAACTGCATCCTGGGCTGCATTAAAAGAGGAGAGGCCAGCAGGTCGAGGGAGGTGATTTTCCCCCTCTACTCTGCCCTTGTGAAGCCTCGCTTGGAGTACTGCGTCCAGGTCTGGAGCCCCCAGCACAAGAAGGATGTTGATCTGTTAGAGCAGGTCCAGAGGAGGGCCACAAAGATGATCAGAGGGCTGGAGAACCTCTGCTACGAAGAAAAGCTGAGAGAGCTGGGGCTGTTCATCCTGGAGAAGAGAAGGCTCCAGGGTGACTTCATTGCAACCTTTCAGTACTTGAAGGGGACTTATAAAAAGGATGGAGAGCGACTCTGCTCAATCAGATAATGACAGGACAAGGGGGAACGGTTTTAAACTAAAAGAAGGGAGATATAGATTAGAGGTTAGGAGGAAATTCTTCACTCAGAGGGTGGTGAGGTACTGGAACAGGTTGCCCAGAGAGGCTGAGGATGCCCCATCCCTGGAGGTGTTCAAGACCAGTCTGGATGGGGCCCTGAGCAACCTGTTCTAGTGGGTGGCATCCCTGCCTGTGGCAGGAGGGTTGGAACTAGATGATCTATGAAGTCCCTTCCAACCCAGGCCATTCTATGATTCTATGATTCTATGATTTGGATCTCGAATCAAGTGACCATAGTCACAGGGTGGATAATGCGGAGAGTATTTTTCTTCAGATGTCATGGGGGATGACAGATACACAATGCCATTATTATTACAATACCAACGATTAGATTTGCTATTGTTGCATGAAAATGGAGTGTGTGGATATGTGAACTTGGCCAGTGACACTTGCTGTATCCATATACCAAATGTAACACAAGACCTTAATGCATGAACAATTAGACCACATGAGGTGTGTGGCAAAATCGAGTACGGACCTTAGAGGGAGCATGGAAGGAGGATGGTTGAACAAACTTCTGCATGGAATAGGATTCTCACTATTAGGATTGCTTGCTTCTTTTTTGAAATCCACATTGACAGTAATAATTGTGCTTATTATGTTTTGTATATTATTAGATTGCATCAAATCTGTGCTAACCCGGGTGTTGGTTCGTCAAGTGCGAATTTGACTGACCCCAAAAAAAAAATGGGAAAAAAACGAAATCCTACATGGAGTGGCTCAAGATGACACTTCCTGGGGATTTAGAAACATTTGGGAGAAACTAACTTTGTGGTTACTTGAATGGAATTGGCTCAAACAACTATTCGTTGGTATTGTAATAATAATGGCATTGTGTATCTGTCATCCCCCATGACATCTGAAGAAAAATATTGCACCTTAATGTTGGAAAAAATCAAGAGTGGGGGATGTGAAGAGGTGCAGAAACAACGATAGGAGTAAAAAAAGAAGAGGGGGAATTGTGAGCCCTGATCTTGGCTATGCCAGATCATATGCTGGGGTCTCGCCTGTGCCTATCAATGACTTTTTAATACTGTTCAGTGACTTCAAGAGTAAGAAAATGCTTCTGGATCTGATCCAACCCCTGCAGTGGGCCCTGTGGACACTCCAACCTCTGGGATGGGCCCTGTGGATGCATGTGAGAACCAACCCGTGCCAGTATCTGTTGTCCCTATATGCAAGATGAAACAATAGATGCAAAAGTTAGTAAGGAAAGAAACTCCTAATAAGAAGGGGAAGGAAAAAGAAGAAGGCGAGGCAGGTTACTCCAAAGCAGTGCCATCATGGGAGCAGGAGGATGAAAAGGAAGGTATCGTAAAAGCAGCTATAACCACCCCATCCCTATCACTGGGTGAGCTGTGAGATATGCGAAAAGATTTCAGCCATCGTCCAGACAAGCAGATTGACTCCTGGCTGTTCCCGTGCTGGGAAAATGGGGCCAGTAGCATGAAATTAGAGAGCAAAGAAGCCAAGTAGGTGGGATCCCTCGCTAGGGAAGTGGGCATTGACAAAGCAATTGGAAAATGGGCACAAGTCCTCACCCTCTGGAGGTGACTCCTGTCAGGTGTGAAGGAAAGGTATCCCTGCAAGGAAGAACTTGTATGTCTACCAGGCAAGTGGACCACCATGGAGAAAGGTATCCAATACCCAAGGGTATTAGCTGTGCTGAAGGTGATTTATGATGGCCTAGACAGTGACCAGCTGTCCAAAGATCCATATGAAGTTGTGTCCACCACCCATGTGGCAGAAGTTTGTACAGAGTGCACCATTGCTGTATGCCAACTCATTGGCAGTAATGACCTGGAAAGATGGAGAGGAGTACATGGTGGATGAATTGGCTGGCCAACTCCAGAAATACAAAGAGAGTCTCTTCCTTCCCTATGTGCCTACATCATGTCTGTGGAGAAACTTTCCCAAGAGGTCTATTAACTCAAAGAGGATATGTCCTTCTCCCCACCTGTACGAACCAGTACCTCAGCTATTAGGAATAAGCATTCCTCTGCTCAAGAGATAGGATACAGTGGGTACACACAACGTGCCACCCTGTGGTTTTACCTGCAAAACCGGGGAGGACATGAGGAAGTTGGATGGAAAATCTACCTCAGCCCTAGAGGCATGGGTACGTGAGTTGCAAGGAAAAACACTTGCAAAAGGGGGTTCTTCCAGGAAAATGGCTGCTCCTGTTTCTAGTGGGCAGATCTCAAATTAGAGTAGATGGGTTGAGTATATTTCTGATTATAGTGGAGGGACATTTGATTCACATTTACAAGAAGCAAGTAATGAATTTGACCAGGATTATGACCAGGATTGGAGGGGTCCTGCCTCCAGCCAGGTGGAGGAAAGGGACGACCGGGTTGATAAAACTGCGTGGATTCAATGGCCTATGTCATGTTAAACGGGACTTATCACAGTTAAACGTTTGCCTGTTTCAGAGCCCTGCTAAGGGCTTTCACTGAGACAGCTTTGCAAAATTGAACGTCTTTAATAAGGCAACAGACATAGACTCTGAGTTGCCGTTGATAAATACACTTCCTGCAATAGCGTTAATATATGGTAATAGTGCTAGCAAAATGCTGTCCAAGGTATTCCTCACTAAAAGGTGAAGGTGCAGATCTTACCAAGGCGGCATCCCTGTCTTGGTGGAGGAGAATGGGAGCACAGCCCATCAACTGCTTCTCTAAGGTCTCCAATTTCTTCTTTCTCCCCCTGCTCTTCTTTTTTCCTTATTTTCTTTTTTTTCCTAACTCTTCTTTTATATCTTAATCTTATCTTCCCATCCCCCCCCTCCCCAGACGAAGTTGAGCATGATTTGGATAGAGAGTTGAGTACTATAGTCATATATGTTGAGTGTGTACTTCGTTAATCTACTTATCATATTCAGGGCCGTTAACTTCAACATTCATTTTACACGTAATGAAACAAAAAGTTTCACTCTGGGCACCGTGGCCTTCAAGATTCTGTTATGCTGCCAAAACAGGGCTGTCCTGCCAGCGCAAGACTCCTTCCTTCAGCAGCCTCTCATACCAAGCTTGCAAACCTCCATCCACAATGTCTGTATAAGAGATAAGCAAGAGTAAGCTGCTCGACTCCCCTTTGCAAGGCTGGTGCTTATCAGTGACACTAACGTCTGACTGTTCTCCGCATTATCCACCCTGTGACTATGGTCACTTGATTCGAGATCCAAATCATAGAATCATAGAATCATAGAATGGCCTGGGTTGGAAGGGACTTCATAGATCATCTAGTTCCAACCCTCCTGCCACAGGCAGGGATGCCACCCACTAGAACAGGTTGCTCAGGGCCCCATCCAGACTGGTCTTGAACACCTCCAGGGATGGGGCATCCTCAGCCTCTCTGGGCAACCTGTTCCAGTACCTCACCACCCTCTGAGTGAAGAATTTCCTCCTAACCTCTAATCTATATCTCCCTTCTTTTAGTTTAAAACCGTTCCCCCTTGTCCTGTCATTATCTGATTGAGCAGAGTCGCTCTCCATCCTTTTTATAAGTCCCCTTCAAGTACTGAAAGGTTGCAATGAAGTCACCCTGGAGCCTTCTCTTCTCCAGGATGAACAGCCCCAGCTCTCTCAGCTTTTCTTCGTAGCAGAGGTTCTCCAGCCCTCTGATCATCTTTGTGGCCCTCCTCTGGACCTGCTCTAACAGATCAACATCCTTCTTGTGCTGGGGGCTCCAGACCTGGACGCAGTACTCCAAGCGAGGCTTCACAAGGGCAGAGTAGAGGGGGAAAATCACCTCCCTCGACCTGCTGGCCTCTCCTCTTTTAATGCAGCCCAGGATGCAGTTGGCCTTCTGGGCTGCAAGCACGCACTGCCGACTCATGTCGACCTTTTCATCCATCAGAACCCCCCAGTCCTTCCCTGCAGGACTGCTCTCAATGAGTTCTTCTCCCAGTCTGTACTCATGTCTGGGATTGCTCCAACCCAAGTGCAGCACCTTGCACTTGGACTTGTTGAACCTCATTAGGTTCACCTGGGCCCACTTCTCAAGCCCGTCCAGGTCCCTTTGGATGGCATCCCTTCCTTCTGTTGTATCAACTGCACCACTCAGCTTGGTGTCATCTGAAAATTTGCTGAGGGTGCACTCAATCCCACTGTCTATGTCGCTGATAAAGATATTAAACAATACCAGTCCAAGGACGGAACCCTGAGGTACACCAGTTGTCACCAGCCTCCACCTGGACATAGAGCCATTGACCACCACTCTCTGGGTGCGACCTTCAAGCCAATTACTTATCCACTGAATGGTCCACCCATCAAATCCATCTCTCTCCAATTTGGAGACCAGGATGTCGTGTTGGACTGTGTTAAAGGCCTTACAGAAGTCCAGGTAGATGACATCAGTCGGTCTTCCTTTGTCAACTGACGCAGTCACTCCATCATAGAAGGCCACCAGATTGGTCAGGCATGATTTACCCTTGGTGAAGCCATGCTGGCTGTCTCAGATCACCTCCTTGTCTTGCATGTGCCTTGACATTACTTCCAGGAGGATCTGTCCCATGATCTTGCCAGGCACAGAAGTGAGGCTCACCGGTCTGTAGTTCCCCAGGTCTTCCTTTCTACCCTTTTTTAAAATGGGAGTGATGTTTCCATTTTTCCAGTCACCAGGGACTTTGCCTGACTGCCAGGACTTTTCATATATGATGGAGAGAGGTTTGGCAACTACATCAGCCACTTCCCTCAGGACCCTGGCATGCATGTCATCAGGCCCCATAGACTTGTACCTGTTCAGTTTCATCAGGTGGTCTCGAAACTGCTCTTTGCTTACAATGGGAGGGACTTTGCTCCCCCAGCCTCCATCTACAGGTTCAGGGAAACAAAAGACTTGGGAAGCCTGAGTGGCAGTGAAGACTGAGGCAAAGAAGTTGTTGAGTACCTCAGCCTTCTCCATGTCTGTTGTTACCAGTTCTCCCTTCTCATCCATCAGAGGGGCTACACTCTCCTTGGCCTTTCTTTTCTGGCCAATGTACCTATAGAATCCCTTCCTGTTATTCTTTTCATCCCTTGCCAAGCTCAGTTCCATCTGTGCCTTGGTTTTCCTGATCCCATCCCTGCACACCTGAATAGCATCCCTGTACTCTTCCCAGGCCACGTATCCCTGCTTCCACTGCCTGCCTGTGCATTTCCTTCTTGCCCCTCAGTTTGACCAGCAGGTCTTTGCACAGCCGTCCTGTTTTTCCCCCCCCCTCTCTGCCCGCTTTCCTACACAGGGAGATGGAGAGTTTTTGTGCTCCAAGGAAAACGTCCTTAAAGAGTTGCCAGCTCTGCTCAGCTCCTTTGTCCCTAAGGATGGTGTTCCAGGGGATCTCATCTACTAGGTCTTTAAATAGCTTGAAGTTTGCTCTTCAGAAGTTTCCTGCCTTTGCTCTTCACCAGGCCCATATCCCTCGAGATCACAAACTCAACCAGGGCATGGTCACTACAGCCCAGACTGCTTCCGGTCTTGACCTGTTTAATGAGCTCTTCCACGCTGGTGAGCACCAGGTCCAGTAACACTTCTCTGATTGATTTGTCTAATACCTGGACCAGAAAGTTATCTTCAATGCACTCTAGGAGTCTCCTGGATTGCTTACAGCCTGCTGTGCAGTTTTCTCAGCAGACATCCGGGTAGTGGAAGTCCCCCATCAGGATGAGAGCATGGGAGCACGATGCTTCTTGTAGTTGAAGCAAGAATGACTCATCTGCAGGCTCCCCTTGATCAGGCGGCCTGTAGTAGACCCCAACCACAAGCTGTTGTTTATTGGTGCGATCTTTAACTTGCGCCCACAAGCCCGCAACCTGTCCGTGGCTGTTTCTCAGAGGCAACTCTTCACAATCAATCCCTTCCAAAAGCATGTCCAAGTTCAAAGAACCCAAAACCCTGGGCACATCACCAGCCTCTCAGCCAGTCATTCACTCAGCCCATTTGTCTTTCTTCCAGGGTCCCAGTCACCAACTGGGAGGACAGAGGAGAACACTACTTGCGCTCCCAATCCCTTCAACATCTTTCCAAGGGACATAAAATCCTTTTTGATATTTCGGAGTTTCCTTGTTACAGCATCGTTTGATCCTACTTGAAAAAGTAGGCAGTGGTGGTAGTCTTTGGGACCCACCAGACTCGGAAACCTCTTCATAATATCACAAATACGGGCCCCAGGCAGGCAGCAAAACTCTCTGGAGAGATTGTTCCTATTTTTCCCTTTTTCTCGTGACTAGAGGGCCCGTGATTTTTGTTTTTACTGATTTCGCACTGCTCGTCCTGTTTTTCTTAGCTATCCTCCTTATTTTGTGACAGTGGGACCCTCCCCTTATCTGCTTAACGTACTCCCCACTGCTATGCTACTGTCATGCCTGCATGATCACTTTTGAATACGCAAGGTTAGTGGAATTTTCCACTGCAAAAACACCTTCTATTGCAAAAACACAACTTTGTTTCTCACAATTCCCCCCTCTTCTTTTCTTACTCCTATCGTTGTTTTTGCACCTCTTCACGTCCCCCACTCTTGATTTTTTCCAACATTAAGGCACAATATTTTTCTTCAGATGTCATGGGGGATGACAGATACACAATGCCATTATTATTACAATACCAACGAATAGTTGTTTGAGCCAATTCCATTCAAGTAACCACAAAGTTAGTTTCTCCCAAATGTTTCTAAATCCCCAGGAAGTGTCATCTTGAGCCACTCTATGTAGGATTTCGTTTTTTTTCCCAATTTTTTTTTGAGATCAGTCAAATTCGTCCCATTTGATCTACATAAATACAGCAACTAGCATTAATTACAGTGTGCGCTCCTCCTTGTGAGGTTAGTAATAAATCTAATACCATTCGATTCTGGAGTACTATTTTCGCAAACTTGTTACCTCCTTTTGTAGTACGTGGACTGCATCCAGAGTGTTATTTTCTAGTTCTTCAGTTATAGCTGAGATATTTACAATAGCTTTTTCAAATTCACTCACCCCTAACCAAGGTAAAAACCACCTTGCAAGACTGTGAAATGCCCTGTTTCTTTTTACTAGAGGATTATCTGGAGTCCGCTTAATTCTGCGTGTGGTCTCAAGGGGGCTTTGGCTTTGTGGGTCTTCAATAATAGTTACATTTGGAATTACTGCCCCCAAGGTGCAAGCTCCCTTCCATCCTAGGGGCAACACCTTCCTGGCTTTATGGCCACATAGCCAGTACCACCCCTTGCCATTTCAGACAGGCCATCTGGTTACAGGATTCTCATGTTGTATCTGGTGTGCATTATGTATATTAGCATTCCCGTAGCTACCATATTTGGTACAGTATGGATTGTTCCCTACTTCATAGACAGTATTTCCACACCCAGGGTCAGTACTGTTGCCCCCTGAGTTTCTATCAATGCTGTTTAAAAGGCACCTTTGATAACACGGTATATTGTAGCCAGGATTATATGTAGGGAGCTCAACTTCAAAATCTATTCCTTCCCGGGACTGAGTATGATCCATCGTTTTTAGAAATCTAGAGAATCCAGACACAGTTGCTGCTGGAAATAGCAATCAGGGACAAGGCCTTTCCAGTCTTTCTAGGCATCTGGGTGCAAATCGAACAATTATTTCGAGATAGAACTCGAGAGATGTTCTGGATTAATTGGAAATGCTGATTTTTCCCTCCATCCTATTACTAATCCATTGAGAACAGGTTTTACTAAGATAAACTTAAAATACATCATTTCTCTCTATATATACACCCCTATAATAATTAAAAAATAATAATTAAGAAAAACAATAAAAATCACAAACTAATAAGGATTCTTCTGGTGGGGATTAAATACCCTCCTTTCTTTTTCTCCCACTTCCAGAGAGTGTTCCCTGGAAACACTCCAGTTCTGTGTAATTCAATCCCTTTTACTCATTAACTCATTAAGAATTCTTCTAAGGAGAAGTTAAAGGTTTGCAATAGTTAGTTTTAACCTTAAAAGTCTTTGTTAATGCAGTCTCTCAGGTATCAGGGTTAACTGATACTTTTACCCGGGCATAATGAGTCCACCCTTTCTCAGCCATTCTTACTGTCATCTCAGTAGTCAGGAGCACTTGGAACAGTCCGTCCCACTCAGGTTGCAGCTTCGATTCTCTCCATGTTCGCATCAGAACCCAATCTCCTGCTCGGAATGGATGGATCAGGGCTTCCAAGGGTGGGGTTTGAGCTAGTGATCCACAGGTTCTGAGAGAAGACAAAGAGGACGACAGCCCGAGTATATAGTTCTTAAGAAAAGCATCTTTTGTCTCAAATTGAGGTCATTCATTCCCTTTGTCCAGGTACAGCAATCTAATAATATTATTTACATACATTATATATATACACATTACTATTAATATTAATATTATTATACATTATTATAGTAATATTATTACATTAGATATACATTAATATTATTATTAGATATACAGCAATCTAAATAATATTTCATATGGTGAAACTCCCATGTCTTTTCTTGGCGCAGTTTCAATTCGGAGAAGTGCCAAAAGTAAGCATTTCACTCAGGAGAGATGAGTTTCCAGAACATAGTCAATTGCTTCTTTACTGTCTGATCTGCTCCACCCTTCCAGAAGAGGAAGGATGCCAAGGAGTGTGAAATTTCCACTTGATTCCTAGAGTCCACATTAGCCCTTGCAGTATTTCTGATGTAAAGTGAGTTCCTTGATCAGAGTCAATATTTTCAACAATTCTGTACCTGGGAATTATTTGTTCTAGAATTACTTTAGTTACTATGTTCACAGTAGCAGATACTGAGGGGAAAGCTTCCACCCACCCTGACAAATGATCGACCAAGACTAATAAGTATTTAAATCTATCTACTCTAAGGAGTCGTGTAAAATCTACCTGTACATTTTGGAAGGGTTGAATTCCAGCTGCATCCAACATTGGATGAATTGAATTCCAACCGCATCCAACATTCCTGCATCCAACTGCAGTCCCTCTCTTGGGGCCAAGGGTCTTTCGATTCACTTTTGGTTCATCCCCGTGCTAAAATTTTGTTTTCCCAATTATCATTACTATTAAAAATACAGTAATTCCAACCATAAATATTAACAGCCCTTGAGTACACTCCAGCTCAGTGTAGGATAACCTGCACATGACTGCCACGTACAATTTCTTGGCATCATTAGTCCTGTAAACTGCAAAAGAGAAGGTGCTCGGTTGTATATGAATGACAGGTGTTAGGTTAAAAGGTGGTTACTATCTATCTAGTACTGATTTGATGGAGTTTTCTGGAGCAATCTTTCCCTTCCCAAGCATAAAGGTTATTTGGGGTTGTTAACACCCTTGCCACTCACTGTCCCAGTCTGAGGCATTTTAACCAGCATGGGCTGGCCTGCACAGTCATGTGAGGTTGTCGACTTGCTGATTGAACTGTGCAGCAATAGTGGCTGACTGATCATGTCTCCTACTTCTAGCAATTGCTTCCAGCTGTCACTTTGCCAGACAGGGACTCTACCTGCAAGCCATTGGCTGCCCAGTGGCCTATCCACTCTGTGGCTCCTTTATAAAGTGCACATGGATCAGTATAGATATGACTGGCACCATGTCATAAGACTGTTCTAAGTTCCCCCACTTGAGCACTCCCTTTACCTGTTTCATCTAATCTTTGTCCTGTGGCTACTTCTAGAGCCATGGCCTTATATTTCCTCTCATTATTTTGCCTATAAGGTGATGCATTGGTGAACCATACCCCCTTAAGGTCACTGCCTTCCCTCAGAGGAGACGCCTCCTGAATCGGAGATGGTTTGCTTGGCAGGGTTTGGAATAGTAAAGTCCTGTTTATATCTTTCTGCAATTTAGATACCATAATGTTGCCTTCTGCAATAGGCATAATTTCATCAATAACTTCCAGATAGGCATACAACTTGCGGACTGTAGGTTTCTGGGCAATACATATAGGTGGTACCATACCCTTGTGGACTATATCTAGATGGAAGGGATCCTGAACAATCACACTCTGTTCTCTTCTTATCTGTTCCGCCTGCTTCATCACTCACACTAGAGACAGCAAGCCTTTTTCAAGATCTGGATATCTCGTTTCACTGTCATTGAAAGAGTGGGAGTTAAACTCCAGTGGTCTCTCTGGTCCTTCTGGTCCCTTTTGCCAGAGATTACAAGGGGAACCGTGTTCACTGAATCCCCATTCTATATGGATAGGGTTGGTTGGGTGCAAGGGACCTAGCTTTTGGAATAACATCAGTTCTTTTATTAATAATTTTGACACATCCTTGTGCTGTTTAGTCCAGTCCCATGGTTTCCCTTTTTCTAAGCAGACTGTATAAGGGACTGGCGATGATAGGAAAACCAGGGATATGTTTACGCCAGTAACCTAAAACTCCCAGAACTCGATGTACCTCCTTTGTGCTAGATGGACTCTGCCCCTGCTCTGTTTTCTTCAGGGTGTCCAGAGGAATAGAACTGGCTCTTTAATCCACCAGACTCCCAGGAACTTAACCTCTTGTCTGGGTGGTGTGTTTTTACCCTGCTACGCAGCTGAACTCCACCACAACAACTCTCTCACTCCCTCTCCTCAAAGAAAAAAATGGAAGAAAATATGATGGAAAGGGCTCAAGGGTTGAGACAGGGAGATCACTCATCAGTTATCATCAGGGGCAAAACAGACTCAGCATAGGAAGATTAATATAATTTATTGCCTATTACTAGTAGACTAGAACAAAACATCTCCCCGCCCATCCACCCTCTTCTACGGCCTCCCCCTGAGCCATACAGGGGAACGGGGAATGGAGGTTGCGCTCAGTCCATAATGCTTTGTCTCTGCTGCTCCTTTGTGGTCACTCTCTTCCCCTGCTCCAACGTGGGGTCCCTCCCACAGGATGGAGTCCTTCTTGAACTGATCCTGCGTGGGCTTCCCACAGGCAGCAGCTCTTCAAGAACTGCTCCAATGTGGGTCTGTACCATGGGGGTCTATCCTTCAGGAGCAGACTTCTCCAGCACGTGTCCCTCACAGGCGGCAGCTCCTTCCAGATCACCTACTCCTGCGTGGGCTCCTCTCCATGGGCTACATGTCCGTCCTGGAATCTGCTCCGGTGGGGGGCTCTCCATAGGCCTCAGCCTCCTTCAGGCCAGATCCACCTTCTTCACCGTGGGCTCCTCCACAGGCTGCAGTGTGGAAATCTGGTCCACAGTGGTACACCATGGGCTGCAGGGTGACAACCTGCTCCACCATGTTCCTCTCCACAGGCCACAGGGGGACTTCTGCTCTAGCGCCTGGAGCATGCCCTCCTTCTTCACTGACCTTGGCGTCTGCTGGGCTGTTTCTCACTCCTCACTCTCCCAGCTGCTGTTGTTCAGCAGTTTCTTCCCTTTCTTAAAAGTGCTCTCACAGATGCGCAACCAATGTTGCTCATTGGCTTGGCTCTGGGCAGTGGCGGGTCCCTTTTGGAGCCAGATGGAACTGGCCCTTATCTAACATGGGGCAGTTTCTGAATTCTTCTCACAGACGCCACCCCTGTAGTCCCCCTGCTACTAAACCCTTGCCACATAATCCCAATACAATGTGCCCCTGACATTTTGACAGAGGAATGTCTAATCCCATAGCTATTAATTTTTCTTGTATAGCTTCCATGGCGTGCCTGACTCTGTCTACATTTTTCCCTCCTATGAATGTATTGATATATTACAGTGCCTGGCAGGCTGGGGATTTCTGTTAAAACCTTTGCCAAGGCATTGTGAGCAATAGTAGGGGAGTGTTTATATCCTCGAGGCAGCCCATTAAAGGTATACTGTATCCCTTTCCAAGTAAAGGCAAATTGAGCCTTATCATGTTGCTGGAGCGTAATCATGAAAAACATATCTTTAATGTCTAATTTTTTCATCCATGGGTGTGATGCTCCCTGAATTTGGGTTATCAGTTCCTCAATGTTTGGCACAGCGTCAGTTAAAGGTGCTGTATTAGCATTCCATAGCCTATAATCAACCAAAAACTGCTACTGTCCATTCAACTTTTTCACCGGACAGACAAGAGAATTGTAAGGGGAATGCGTGCGAGTGATAATACCTCTTTTTCCATGACTGATACCACCCCATCAATGCCCAAATGTACAGCTGCTGTCAGAGAGTACTGCCTTAACACATCCCTCTCATATATCGCTTGTATGCAGGCTGCTTTTTGCATAGACACAGCCAAATCAGAGAACCCTGATGTCTTAATAACAAGGGGATTTCCTCTTTCTTGTGGGTCTATGCCGCCATCCCAATAGACAGCTCGTGTAGTCAATGAGTAGTTTTGATCACCCGGTGCAATTGTTAAAAACACTCCAGGGCCCCAATAGCCTCCTGCCTCTTCCTCACTTAAGAGGATTCGTTCCTGTCGTCCCTCCCCTCCCCCCCCCCCCCCCCCCCCCCCCCCCCCGGCCCCAGCAAGGCAGAAAAGGCAGAATCGCCACACATATTTCGTCTCGGATTCTTCTGGGCGCCTAGAATACTTTTCCTGCAACTTTGCTAATTCAGCCGGAGAAAATGGGATAGTTCGTACTGTAGTACGAACATTGTCATCTCCTTCGTTTTCAATTTTGGTTTTGATTAATAGTCATATAGGTAGAGGTTCCAGGGTAAGATCATAATCCAAATCTCCCAGCAGTTCATTGCTATCATTATCATACCAGATGTCTCCATCCCATGTCTCAGGATTTGCACGGTGTATTCATTTGCAGATTTGTTTAGCAGAGACCAAAGATGGCATCTTATTTAGTAATAGATCTAATTTTTTTCTGTAGTTGCTTTTCTCAATGTTCATCTGAGGCCAACAGCATTTTATGTTCCCTAATTTCTATCCCAGGTTTCTCTCAATTTTCCTTTTCAAAGGCCAGTGATGTTTTCAGCATTTCATTTTCTGATTTTAACGCAGCGTATTCTACAACCTCAATTGTTTCATGGGGAGGGGATTTTCTAATTTCCCTTTGCATGCAAAATAAGCTAGCCACCAGTACTGCACAAGCAATTCCTTTGCCTTTACCTTTCCAAAATTTCGGGCCCCTTCTATTCCCGCTTTAGATGGTGCACACATATTTTTGCAGCAGTTTATCCATGGCAATCCTGCCAACTACACCAATTTTATTTTTATAAGGCTCTATTGGACACCGGTGCACAGTGCACCCTAACACCATCAAGCTATAAAGGGGCAGAACCCATCTGTATTTCTGGAGTGACGGGGGATCCCAGCAGTTAACTGTATTGGAGGCTGAAGTGCATGAGCATGTTAAAACAAAATTGTTATAAGCATTATATCCGCTTAGTAGTTGCTAGTCACAATGTTGATTGCTTTGATCTCAGGTCTGCTGTGCCTGTTTTCCAAATCGAGTTATATAGCACATTACTTACTGTATGTGTTCCCTGTCGTGCTGTTTATCACTTCTGGGGGCTTGCTTATGATTATTAATTTACTGTATGGTGTAACATTGGCTTATGATATGATAAAATCGCTGGTCATGAGACTAATCTGGTGTTTGTACTCAGCATTGCTGTCAACTCCATACTTTGGAAACCATATCTCAGAAACTATTAACAACTACACCTATCACCTTTTTTCTTCAGGGAGCCAATCTGTGGAAGGGCCAGGGGAAGGTGTTTTTTCCCTCTTGTTCACTCTCCCTTTCTTCTCCTCCAGGAGTGTTATGGTAGCTTTCCAAAACTTCGACTATCCTTGGGATGTTCAGACCAGCATGCTCTTCTCGTTATGTCTCCTGAATACACTTCAGGTTTTGTCTAAGGTTAAACAAATACTGAAGAGTGTCATCCAGAGATCTGTCCTGACGCAGGATAGTTAGGAGTGGCAGGGAGAGTGGGAGGATATGGGCAGGCATCTAGAGCAGGGGGCACCTCCACTGGAAAGACCATGAGGAACCCACAGTGGATGAATTGGCTAAACAACCCCGGCTGTACGAAGGAAGTCTCTCCTCTTCCCTACAGGCCTGTGTCTCGGCTGTGGAAAAACTTTCTCAAGAGTTCCACCAATTCAAAGAGAATACTCTGGAGAAACTTTCTGAAGAGGTCCACCAACTTAAAAATAATTTATCTTCCTCCCCACCTGTACAAACCAGTGTCTCAGCTATCAGGAGTAAGCGTCCTTCTGTTCAAGGAAGAAGATATAGTGGGTACACACCCCGTGCCACCCTGTGGTTTTACCTACGTGACCATAGAGAGGACATGAGAAAATGGGATGGAAAATCTACCTCAACCCTAGAGGCACGGGTACGTGAGTTGCAAGGAAAAACAATCGCAAAAGGGGGGGGTTCTCTGAATGACTTGTTGCTCCAATTTCCAGCGGGCAATCCCTCAGCCACAGTAATGAATATTATGACCAGGATTAGAGGGGCCCTGCCTCCAGCCAGGGGGAGGAAAGGGACAGTTGGATTTATTGGACTGTGTGGATTCAATGGGCTGGCAAGTAAGACCCACAGTATAAGGCTTTAGGAGACACCGGTGTATAGTGTACTGTAATGACATCAAGGTATAAAGGGGCAGAACCCATCTGTATTTCTGGAGTGACAGGGGGATCCCATCAGTTAACTGTATTGGAGGCTGAAGTGAGCCTAACTGGGAATGAGTGGCAAAAGCACCGTATTGTGACTGGCCCAGATGCTCCGTGCATCCTTGGCATAGACTACCTCAGGAGAGGATATTTCAAGGACCCAAAAGGGTACTGGTGGGCTTTTGGCATAGCTGCCTTGGAGACGGAGGACATTAAAGAGTTGTCTACCTTGCCCGATCTATCGGAGGACCCTTCTGTTGTGGGGTTGCTGAGGGTTGAAGAGCAGCAGGTGCCAATTGCTACCACAACAGTGCACCAGCGGCAATATCGCACCAACCGAGACTCCCTGAGTCCCATCCATAAGCTAATTAGTCAACTGGAGAGCCAAGGAGTGATCAGCAAGACTCATTCACCTTTTAATAGTCCCATATGGCCAGTGCGAAAGTCTAATGGCGAGTGGAGGCTAACAGCGGACTATCGTGGACTGAATGAAGTCACGCCACCGCTGAGTGCTGCAGTACAATACAAATTGCTCCAATACAAACTGGAATCAAAGGCAGCCAAGTGGTATGCCACGACTGATATCGCTAATGCATTTTTCTCCATCCCTTTGGCAGCAGACTGAAGGCCACAGTCTGCTTTTACTTGGAGGGGCGTCCAATACACCTGGAATCGGCTGCCCCAGGGGTGGAAGCACAGCCCTACCCTTTGCCATGGACTGATTCAGTCTGCCCTGGAACAGGGAGAAGCTCCTGAACACCTGCAGTACATCGATGACATCATTGTTTGGGGTGAAACAGCAGAGGAAGTTTTTGAGAAAGGGAAGAAAATAGTCCAAATCCTTCTGAAGGCTGGTTTTGCCATAAAACAAAATAAAGTCAAATGACCTGCACAAGAGATCCAGTTTTTAGGAATAAAATGGCAAGATGGATGTTGTCAGATACTCATGCAGTAGCCCTTGGGACAGTCCGAACAGGACAATTTGTAAAAAATGTGCTCTACACAACAGCTGGGGAGAATGGCCCACCTGGAACCTCTGGCAGAAAGAACCTGGGGAAACTCGAGGTCGACCTCTAGGGTTTCTGTGTGGTACAGAGGATCTGAGGCCTGCTACACTCCAACTGAAAAAGAGATATATTGGTAGTATATGAAGGAATTTGATCTTCTTTGGAAGTGGTTAGTACCGAAGCACAGCTCCCTTGGCACCCCGACTACTGGTACTGGGCTGGATGTTCAAAGGAATGCTCTCCTCTACACATCACGCAACTGATGCTACATGGAGTAAGTGGGTTACACTGATCATGCAACTGGCTCGAATAGGAAACCCCAGTCGCCCAGGGATCTTAGAAGTGACTGTGGACTGGCCAGAAAGCAGGACACTTCGGTATATCACCAGACAAGGAGGTGATGCGCCCTACTGTATAATAAACTACCAGAAAATGAGAAGCAATATGCCCTGTTCACTGGTGGGTCCTGTCGTATTGTGGGAAAGCATCGGAGGTGGAAGGCTGCTGTATGGAGTCCTACACGACAAGTTGCAGAAGCTGCTGAAGGAGAAGGTGAATCGAGTCAGTTTGCAGAAGTGAAAGCCATCCAGCTGGCTTTAGATATTGCTGAACGAGAAAAGTGGCCAGTTCTCTATCTCTGTGCTGAGTCATGGATGGTAGCAAATGCCCTGTGGGGGTGGTTACAGCAACGGAAGCAGAACAACTGGCAGCACAGAGGCAAACCCATCTGGGCTGCCACACTGTAGCAAGATATTGCTGACCAGGTAGAGAACGTGGTTGTAAAGTATGCCACGTGGATGCTCGTGTACCCAAGAATCAGGCCACTGAAGAACATTGAAACAACCAGCAGGGGGATCAGGCTGCTAAGACTGAAGTGGCTCAGGTGGATCTGGACTGGCAACATAAGGGTGAGTTATTTATAAATTTGTGGGCCCATGACACCTCAAGGAAGAGATGCAACATATAGATGGGCTTGTGATTGAGGGTTGGACCTCACTATGGACACTATTGCACAGGTTATCCATGATTGCAATCAAGCAGGCCACGCAGTTAAAGCCTCTCTGGTATGAAGGATGATGGCTTAAATACAAATGTGGTGAATCCTGGAAGACTGATTATATCACACTCCCTCAAACCCACTGCCTACCTCACCTTCCCAGGTGCCCCTGCACAACAGGTATGAGGCTCTGGAACTTGATGAGCAAGCAAATGTCGATGTGCACAAAAGTCCATCCACATTGGGGGAGTTGCCCAGGGCAAGCCAACCTACGTCCCGCATTACAACAACCCCCACCAAGAAAAAAAGAAGGGTTATTGTCATAGAGGACTCCCTTCTGAAGGGAACGGAGGGGCTAATTTGTCGTCCAGACCCATAGGGAAGTCTGATGTCTCCCTGGGGCTCGGGTAAGAGACATCACTCGGAAAGTCACTCGCCTGGGACATCCCTCTGATTATTACCCTTTATTGGTTTTTCACATTGGCATCGATGAGATAGCAAGGAGAAGTCCAAGAGCGATAAAAAGGGACTTTAGGGCTTTGGGGCGATTGGTTTAAGGATCAGGTGCACAGGTAGTGTTTTCTTCCATCCTTCCAGTAGCAGGGATCGATACTGAAAGGAACAGGCAGACCCAGCTGATCAATACGTGGCTCCGAGGCTGGTGCCACTGACCCAGTTTTGGGTTTCTTGGTCATGGCAAGATCTACATGACACTGGGCCTACTGGCTCCTGATGGGGAGCACCTTTCTCAGAGGGGGAAAAAGATTTTTTCCCAGGGCTCATTGATAGGGCTTTAAACTAGATTCAAAGGGGAAAAGGGACAAAAACAGGCCCACCAACGATAAGCGATGGGATTGCACGCCAATAACTGAGGGACTGCGTGATAGCGAGACCCTTCAGTCTGCCCCATGAGGGGCTGGGTTCAATGAAAGAAATGTGAAATGTTTCTATACAAACGCACATAGCATGAGAAACAAGCAAGAGGAGCTAGAAGCCTTGGCACAGTCCCAGAGCTACGACGTCATCGGCATAAGCGAAACCTGGTGGGAAAAGGCCTGTGACTGGTGTGTTGTGATGGACGGTTACAGGCTCTTCAGAAGAGACAGGCAGGGCAGGCGAGGCAGGGGGGTGGCGCTCTGTGTAACAGAGGCACTGGACTGTACAGAGCTTGCAGTCGGTGACAATGTGCTTGAGAGCCTCTGGGTAAGGATCAAGGAACAAGCAAATCAAGGGGATGTCGTTGTGGGAGTCTACTATAAGACTAACCGGCCATGATGACAACACTGATCGTAGAATCATAGAATCATAGAATCATAGAATCATTAAGGTTGGAAAAGACCTCCAAGATCATCAGGTCCAACCATCCCTCTACCACCAATGTCACCCACTAAACCATGTCCCTAAGTACCACAACCAACCTTTCCTTAAACACCCCCAGGGATGGTGACGCCACCACCTCCCTGGGCAACCTGTTCGAACGCCTAACGCCTAACGCTTTCTGAAAATAAATTTCTCCTAATTTCCAACCTGAACCTCCCCTGGAGCAACTTGAGGCCATTCCCTCTTCTCCTATCATTAGTTATCTGCAAGAAGAGGCCCACCTCCTTTCAGGTAGCTGTAGAGAGCAATAAGGTCACCCCTGAGCCTCCTCTTCTCCAGACTAAACAACCCCAGTTCCCTCAGCCGCTCCTCATAGGACTTCATAGGACCCTTCACCAGCTTTGTAGTCCTCCTCTGGATGAACTATTCTTTAAAGAACTGAGAGATACTTCTAGATCAGCTGCCCTTGTCCTTATGGGAGACTTCAACCTGCCAGATGTCAACTGGGAATATCACACAGCTGAGACGAACAAGTCCAGGAGATTCCTGAAGCACCTTGATGATAACTTCTTGGTCCAGCTGCTAAGAGAGCCGAGTAGGAAAGGTGCCCTCCTGGACCTGCTGCTTGTAAACAGGGAGGGTCTGGTCGGTGAAGGCAATAGGTGGCCGCCTTGGCCATAGAGACCACGAGGTAGTCGAAATCAAAGTCTTTGGTGATTTATGGAGGAAAACTGCCACCATAACTTCAACCCTGGATTTGGGGACAGCAGACTTCAGACTGCTCAGGGAACTAGTTAGTAAGGTCCCCTGGGAAACTGCTTTTGAAGACGTCAGGGTCCATCAGTGCTGGTCAGTTTTTAAGCACCACCTCCTAAGAGCACAGGAACAGGCAATTCCAAAGTGTCAGAAGTCAAGCAGGAGGGGCAGAAGGCCGACTTGGCTGAGCAGGGATCTTCTTCAAGAGCTTAGGCGGAGAAAGAAAGCGTACGGCTGCTGGAAGCAAGGTTGGGCGACATGGGAGGACTACAGGGATGCTGCTCACCTTCGTAGAGAGAGAATCCAGGTGGCCAAAGCTCCATTAGAGTTGAAGCTGGCCAGCAGTGTGGGGGACAATAAAAAAGGCTTTTTTAAGTATGTTAACAGGAAAAGGAGGACCAGAGCAAACATTGGTCCGATACTTGATGAGGATGGTCACCTCACAAACAGGGACATAGACAAAGCAGAGACGTTTAATGCATTTTTTGCCTCTGTCTTGAACACCAGTGATGGGCTCTGGGACCCCAGCTGCCCTGAGTTGGAGGACCGTGACTGTGGGAACGATAAACTCACAGTTAACCCTGAACTTGTGCACAATTTGCTGCTCCAACTGGATGCATATAAGTCCATGGGGCCTGATGGGATTCATCCCAGAGTACTCAGAGAGCTGTCTGATGTCATCACTGGACCTCTCTCAATTATTTTTCAATGGTCTTGGGAATCCGGAGAGGTCCAAGTTGACTGTTAAGGCACATGCAGGACAAGGAGGTGATCTGGGACAGCCAGCATGGCTTCACCAAGGGCAACTCGTGCCTGACCAATCTGGTGGCCTTCTATGATGGTGTGACTGCATCAGTCCACAAGGGAAGACCAACTGATGTCATCTACTTGGGCTTCGGTAAGTCTTTTGGCATGGTCCCACAAGACATACTAATCTCTAAATTGGAAATATATGGATTTGAAGGGTGGACCATAAGGTGGATAAAGAATTGGCTCGATGACCGCACCCAGAGAGTAGTGGTCAATGGTTCTATGTCCAGGTGGAGGCCGGTGACAAGCGGTGTCCCTCAGGGGTCTGTCTTGGGACCGGTGCTTTTCAATATCTTCATCAGTGACGTAGATGATGAGACTGAGTGCACCCTCAGCAAGTTTGCAGATGACACCAAGATGAGTTGTGCAGTTAATACAACAGAAGGAAGGGATGCCATCCAAAGGGACCTGGACAAGCTTGAGAAGTTGGCCCAGGTGAATCTAATGACTTTCAACAAGTCCAAGTGCAAGGTGCTGCACTTGGGTTGGAGCAATCCCAGACATGAGTACAGACTGGGAGAAGAACTCATTGAGAGCAGTCCTGCAGAGAGAGACCTGGGGGTTCTGATGGATGAAAAGGTCGACATGAGCCAGCAGTGCACGCCTGCAGCCCAGAAGGCCAACTGCATCCTGGACTGCATCAAAAGAGGTGTGACCAGCAGGTTGAGGGAGGTGACTGTGCCCCTCTACTCTGCCCTTGTGAGGCCCCCCTTGTGAGTACTGCGTCCGTGTTTGGGGCCCCCAGCACAAGAAGCATGTGGAACTCTTAGAGAGATTCCAGAGGAGGGCTACAAAGATGATCAGAGGGCTGGATCACCTCTCCTATGAAGAAAGGCCGAGAGAGCTGGGGATCTTCAGCCTGGAGAAGAGAAGGCTCTGGGGAGACCTCATTGCGACCTTTCAATACTTAAAGGGGACTTCTAAAAAGGCTGGAGAGGAAATTCTTCACTCAGAGGACAGTGAGGCACTGGAACATGTTGCCCAGAGAAGTTGTGGATGCCCCATCCCTTGAGGTGTTCAAGGCCAGTCTGGATGGGGCCTTGGCCAACCTGATCTAGCGGGTGGCATCCCTGCCTATGGCAGTGTCCTGGTTCCAGTTAGGACAGAGTTAATTTTCCTCCTAGTAGCTGGTAGGGTGCTATGTTTTGGATTAGGATGAGAAGAGCGCTGATAACATGCTGATGTTTTAATTGTTGCAGAGCAGTGTTTACACCAGGCCAAGGACTTTTCGGCTTCTCGCTCTGTCCTGCCAGCGAGCAGGTTAGGGGTGCAGCAGGAGCTGGGAGGGGACAGACCCAGCACAGCCGACCCAAACTGGCCAAAGGGGTATTCCATACCATCTGATGTCATGCTAAACAATATATAGGGGTGGCTGGCCGGGGTAGGGGGGCCGGCTGCTCGGGGATAGGCTGGGCATCGGTCAGCGGGTGGTGAGCAATTGCATTGTGCATCACTTGTTTCGTACACATTATTATTATTATTGTTGTTATTATTATTATTGTTATTATTATATTCCTGTCTTAATAAACTGTCTTTATCTCAACTCACAGGCTTCACTTTCCCATTTCTCTCCCCCATCCCGGGGGGGGGGGGGGGGGGGGAGGGTGAGCGAACGGCTGCGTGGCGTTTAGCTGCTGGCCGGGTTAAACCACAACAAGCAGGGGGGTTGGAACTAGATGATCTTTAAGGTCCCTTCCAACCCAAGCCATTTTATAATTCTGTGACTGGGAGCTGGCAAATGTGTTCCCAGTTTTCAAGAAGGGCAAGAAAGAAAATCCTGGCAATTACAGGCCTGTCGGTCTCACTCTAGTGCTTGGTAAAATTATGGAGAAGATTATTCTGGGAGTTACTGAAAAACACCTAAAGGACAACGCAGTCATTGGTCAGAGTCAACATGGGTTCACTAGGGGAAGGTTGTGTCTAACAAACTTAATTTCCTTCTACGACAAGATCACCCAGCTAGTTGACCAAAGGAAGACAGTCAATGTAATCTTTCTGGATTTCAGTAAAGCTTTCGATACTGTCTCTCACAGTATCCTTCTGGACAAAATGGCCAGAATCCAGTTAGATAAAAGCATAATAAGATGAGTGAACAATTGGCTGATGGGTCTGGCCCAGAGGGTTATTGTAAATGGGGTTACATCAGGCTGGCAACCTGTCACTAGTGGGGTTCCCCAGCTCTCCATTTTAAGACCAGTCCTCTTCAATGTTTTCATAAACAATTTGGATGAAGGACTTGAAGGTTTTCTGTGCAAGGTCGCGAATGATACTGAATTGGGTGGAGCTGTTGACTCCGTCGAGGGTAGTGAGGCCTTGCAGAGAGATTTGGACAAATTAGAGAGCTGGGCAATCACCAGCAACGTGAAGTTTAACAAGAGCAAGTGCCGGATTCTGCACCTGGGAAGGGGCAACCCTGGTTATACGTACAGACTGAGGGACGAGATGCTGGAGAGCAGCCCCGCAGAAAGGGATCTGGGGGTTTTGATCAACAGCAAGCTGAACATGAGCCAGCAGTGTGCCTTGGTGGCCAGGAGGGCCAACCAAACCCTGGGGTGCATCAAAAACAACATCGCTAGCCGGTCAAGGGAAGTGACTGTCACGCTCTAGTCTGCGCTGGTGCAGCCTCACCTTGAGTACTGTGTGCAGTTTTGGGCGCCACGGTATAAGAAAGATATAAAACTGTTAGATAATGTCCAAAGGAGGGCTACGAAGATGGTGAAGGGTCTAGAGGGCAAGATGCATGAGGAGCATATGTATGTATGAGGAGCGTATGTATGTATGTATGAAGTCACTTGGATTGTTCAGCCTGGAGAAGAGGAGAATGAGGGGAGACCTCATTGCAATCTACAGCTTCCTCACGAGGAGGAGTGGAGAGGCAGGCGCTGATCTCTTCTCTCTGGTGACCAGCGTTAGGACCTGAGGGAATGGCTTAAAGCTGTGACAGGGGAGGTTCAGGCTGGATATCAGGAAAAGGTTTTTCACCAGGAGGGTGGTCAGGAATGTAACAGGCTCCCCAGGGAAGTGGTCATGGCAGTGAGCCTGCCAGAGTTCAAGAAGCATTTGGACAATACTCAGAAACATGATCTGTTTTTGTTTGTTTGTTTGTCTGTTTGTTTTTTGGGGTGGTCCTTTGGGGACCCAGGAGTTGGACTCAGTGATCCTTGTGGGTCCCTTCCAACTCAGGTATTCTATGATTTTATGAAACCTGCAACAGCAAGTGGCATATACTTACAATGGTGAAAGCAACCACCGGATGGCTGGAAACATATCCTGTGCCCCATGCCACCGCCCGGAACACTATTCTGGGCCTTGAAAAGCAAGTCCTGTGGCGACATGGCACCCCAGAAAGAACTGAGTCAGACAAGAGATCTCATTCCTGAAACATCCTCATAGACAGCTGGTCCAAACAGCATGGCATTGAGTAGGTGTATCACATCCCTTATCATGCACCAGCCTCTGGGAAAATTGAACGATACAATGGACTTTTAAAGAATACACTGAAAGCAGTGGGTGCTGGGACATTCAAACGTTGGGATACACATTTAGCAAAGGCCACCTGGTTAGTCGATGTTAGGGAACATGCCCAATCAAACCTGTTACATACTGTAGAAGGGGATAAAGTTCCTCTAGTGCACAAAAAGAACATGCTGGGGAAGACAGTCTGGGCTATTTCTGCCTCAGGAAAAGGCAACTCCATCCATGGGATTTCTTTTTCTCAAGGACCTGGGTGCACTTGGTGGGTAATGCAGAAGAATGGGAAAGTCTGTTGTGTACCTCAAGGGGTTTTGATGTTGGCTGAGAATAAGCAGTGATTTGTATTGTAAGATCTAGATATTATTTTGATTGAACGTTGTATGCTATCACTACTATTGTTGCTATATGTCACATCAAAGGTATTACAGTAAGACTCACCTAGATTAATGACAAATGAATTTTGATGGAACCGAGTGACGTGCAGTGGTGATAGAACCAGAGAAGCGCAGCAGTGATTGAACCAGAGCTGGCCTCAGCATGCTACAATCCAACACCATACACCGTGTCTCCTGCCCTCAAGTCCTGTTATGAAAGATGGAATTGAAAGCCATGGACTAAACAAACATAAAAGACATTTTAGAGGGTTGGCCTATAGACTAAGGGAATGATATCTGTGTATATATATCAAAAGGCAAGAGAAGTGATGTGATAGATGTATAGGATGTACAAGTATGGGACCTAAGCATAATGTAAATGGTATGGAATAAGGGCTAGATATTGTCCTGGTTTCGTCTGGGATAGAGTTAATTTTTTTCATAGTGCCTGGTATGTGACATATTTCAGATTTAGGAGAAAAATAATGCTGATAACACTCTGATGTTTTAGTTGTTGCAGGGCAGTGCTTGCACAAAGCCAAGAACTTTTCAGCTTCTCATACTGCCCTATCAGCAAGGGGTCTTGGGGTGCACCAGAAGCTGGGAGGGGACAGAGCCAGGACAGCTAACCCAAACTGGCCAAAAGGATATTCCATTCCATATGACATCATGTGGGACAATAAATAGTGGGAGGGTTGTCCGGGGGGAAACCACTGCTCAGGGACTGCCTGGGCTTTGTTTGGCGGGTGGTCAGCAATTGCATTGTGCATCACTTGCTCTGTACACATTATTATTAGTAGTACTATTATTATTATTATTATTATTATTATTATTATTATTATTCTTTCTTTTCTGTCCTAATGTCTTAATCTCAACCCACAAAATCCACAAGCTTTTACTTTTTTTTTTTTTTCCGATTCTCTCTGCCATCCCAGTACGGGGGGGAGGGGTGAGTGAACGGCTGTGTGGTGCTTAGCTGCTTGATGAGCTAAACCACAACAACCAGCTAAGTTCTGTTTAGTTTATTCAGATCTCACAATACTGCACAATTATTTAGCATTTTTTTTCACAGAGTTTTGAAAGAATTTTACTTCTTTTCTAAAGCTGTTAAAGAAAATTTAACATTACTCTTGCAAGACAAATAAAGAGCACTCAGTCTTTATTTGGGTATTGTACCTAGTAAGGAATATATATTGTGGCACTAACACATCTTTTAGTAAACAGATACAGATAGGGAGTATGTGATGTTGCCATAACAGTACATATAGGCACGCAGAAGCCAATCATAGAATCGTAAAATCATAGAATCATTTAGGTTGGAAAAGACCTCTAAGAAAGTCTCCCCCATCCCACTGGGTGTGTGTGTGAGTGAATGGCTGTGTGGTGCTTAGATGCCTGCCAGATTAAACCAGAACAAAAGACCATTTACAGTCTACATTAAAAAAATAAAGAAATTAACAGTCAGGTTCACTATATCTGTAAATAGTACTATAGCTTTAAATTGCCTTTTCTTAATGACATTAGAACATGTGCGAGGAAAAAGAAGGATCACTTGTTTTGTACATATATATGTATATAATAATAGTAATAATAATTAATATTACTATTATTATCCCTGATTTGCACAAATCAGACTCTATAACTTCGGAATAGTTATGAAGCAGGCATGTTTATTCGGCGCTGCGCACACGCGCCGGGCACAAGGGGGATAACTCCACCTAGCTTGCGCACCAAGGGTTACTGGCAGTGTGCTTATATTAGTGGGATAAATACATATTCAATTCATCTCCCATAAATCTCTTGCATATTCATCAGGTCTCCGAAGAATCATTTACGTAGGTTCCCGCCCCTATTCGCATGCGTACTGGAGTCCTTGGGTGGTCGTCCGGCGTACTCTGGTGGTCTTTTGATGAAGGCCAGAAGTCTTCCTCGCTGCTAATCTTCTGGCCTTTCCTGTCTTTGACAGACTTCAGCAGTCAAGCCAGTTCTTGATGGTTCCATTATCTAAGCATACAGTCTTTTACTCCCTTATCTTTGGGGTCGTTAACACACAATTGTGCTAGCTAAGACCTAGGAATCAACATCCTTTATCTTGTTCCCTGTCTCGAGTCCCCCCTTTTCTTTATCCTAAGCAAATTCTTTTGCTTATAGCACTCCTTGATTCAAAGTTTTCATAAAATTCTTACCAGTTTCTACATGGTGCTTGATTCGGTTACACTTACAGGTTTCATAATCATCTAGTCCTTTCATACAGCACCAAAATGCACACTGTACTAATACACAGGTTAAGAATACTAGTAAAAGCAAGATCAGTATTCCTATAAACAATTGCTTAAGCCAAGAAAAGTTGGGTAACCAAGAGGTCAGTTTGTTCCATAATTCTCGAAAAACCCACAAGGTGTCATCTTGAACTACCTCATGTAAGATCTTGGTCTTTTCCAAAATTTTTTTTTTTTTTTGAGATCAGTCTCAATTTGTCTTGCCTCATTTACATACATTGTTTCGATACCTGTCTGACAATGGCATACAAATTAGGTCCTATCCATATTCTACTTAAAAACTGTTATAATATTTCAGCTCCCCAGCATGCTTTATTATGTTCTCCAATTACCATCTAATATAATATGGTATCACAATTCTCCCATCATTTATTTGTGTTAAACCTGTAGGTAACACTTTCCGTTTACATCTTCAATTAATTGCTTATCATCTTAGAACATTCTACTTCATTTTCTAAGGCTTTTGTTAATGCCTGTTTTCTGTTCCTGGTACTAGTGCCAAAAGTTTACTCTCAGATGCCCGTTCTGCCACCCCTTTGGCTTCTGCGTCAGCCAATCTATTTCCTCTTCCAATATCAGTATCCTCTGTCTGATGTCCTTTACAATGCATAATGGCAATTTCAGAAGGCAGATATACCGCTTGGAATTGATTTCCCTTGTGATGATAGGAGTCCTCTCTCCTTCCAAATTGCCCCGTGTGCATGCACCACACCAAAAGCATATTTTCAGTCTGTCCAAATGTTAACTCTTTTCCCTTTTGCCAGCTCAAGAGCTCTTATCAAGGCGATGATTTCTGCTTTTTGGGCTGGTGTTCCAAGGGAAAGAAGCTTTGCCTCAATTACCTTATTAAGTGTTGTTACTGCATACCCTGTGTGAGAAACACTCCGTAGCCAATAACTTAATACAAAAACTTCACTTTGCTACTATAATTTTCAATCCATTGTCGACAGTATCCTAACAACTCCAGCAGCTGCCTAACTAACTTGTCTTTTGCTTTTTGGCGCTTGTAGTGACAAAATCCCATTTACTCGTTCGGGGTCTAGTTTCTTAGTGCCCTTACTTAGCCAGTGTCCTAAATATTTCACCTCTTCCTCCGTAAACTGTAATTTTGACTTTGAGACTTTTAGTCCCTTTAAGCTCAAGAAGTTTAGTAGCTTGATACTTTCTGTTCTGACTGCCTCCTGACTCTCTCCTGCTAACAGCAAATCATCCACATATTGGACTAAGGTTACTTCAGGATTTGGTTCATAGTTCTCTAATACTTGTTCTAATGCCTGACCGAATAGATTTGGTGATTCCGTGAATCCTTGGGGAAGCACGGTCCATCTTAATTGTTGTTTCCGATGGGTTGCAGGATCTTCCCACTTGAGGGCGAAATAATCCCTGCATTCCCCTTTTAAAGGACATGCCCAAAACACATCTTTTAGGTCTATGACACTATACCATCTCTGCGCTGGGGACAGCTGGCTTAGCAAGGTATGTGGGTTAGCTACTACAGGAAATCTGGTTATTGTTCTTTTGTTGACCTCCCTCAAGTCTTGGACTAGTCGATAAGCGCCATCAGATTTCTTGATAGGTAATATAGGAGTGTTATGAGGTGACATGCAAGGCTCCAGTAATCCCTGTTGTAGTAGCCTCTCGATTACTGGTTGCAGCCCCTCCCTGCCTTCTTGAGACATTGGGTATTGTTTTACCCTGATAGGAGTCTCGGGATTCCTGATAGTGACTTCAAAGGGACTAATATCTAAACGGCCTACTGATTCGGGAGAATACCACACCTCAGGGTTTATTTTTGCCTCGTCCTCTACAGTGAGGGTGTATAATTTAACCTCAATTCCTTTATTTTTCACCTCTAAATTAATTTTTAGCTTAACCATTAAGTCTCTTCCCAACAGGTTATATTCAGCTTCTGGTACTAATAAAAAAGATCCTGTGCAACTTTGGGCTGGGGTCTCTATTTTCACCCCCTTTATTACTGAGACCCTAAAGGGCTCTCCTTTTGCTCCTATCACCTGTAATTTCTCCGAGGAAGGTTGACATCCCCGGGGTACCATTTGGACAGTCCATCTTTCTGCCCCAGAGTCCACAAGGAACTCCACTTCTTGATGCTGGGGACCTAACTTCAGTTTTATCAAGGGCTCCGTTATACCAGAAGTCCCCAGTAGATGGAGCCCCTGACTCCCCTAATCTTCTTTAAACATTCGCTCATCTTGTAAGCGTTTTCTGCAGTCCTTTTTCATGTGTCCCTTCTTTTGGCAATAAAAACATTCTATCTGTCTTAGATCCCTCTGATCACTCTGGCTCCTCGGAGGTCTTTTTCGTGGTAGCGGAACACCCTTCGGGCGAGGGGGGGGGCCCTTTTTGTCCTTCCCGGATCGCTGCCACTAGAATCCTGGCCTGCCTTTTATGAATCTCTTCTTCTCTTCGCACATATACCTTCTGAGCTTCTCTCAGCACTTCATCCATCCCTCTATCCTGCCAATCCTCTAATTTTTCTAATTTCCACCTGATATCCCCCCATGATTTTGCCACAAATTGCGTTTTTAACAAGGCCTGTCCCACTGGTGTACCGGGGTCCAGTCCCGAATAAAGCTGGAGGTTCTTCCTTAATCTCTCCAGCCATTCTGTGGGAGTTTCATCCTTCTTCTGATGTTCACTAAAGGCCTTATTTATATTTTGTCCTCTAGGGACTGACTCCCTTATACCTTGTACAATAATAGTCCTTAAATCCTGCATATGACCCCTATCTTGTTCATTTTGGTTATTCCAGTTAGGCCTCTGTAGGGGCCATTTAAGATCTCCCGCAGGACCCTGCTGGTGTTGCTGGTCCCAAATTCGCATTCCAGCCCTCCGGATCATGTTCCTTTCTTCTGCAGTGAATAATATACCTAAAATGGCCTGGAGTTCTTCCCAGGTGTAAACATTAGGCCCCAAGAACTGGTCTACTCGCTCAGAGACTCCAAGAGGATCTTCTAAGAGATTTCCCATTTCCTTCTTGAATTCTCTGACGTCTCCCGTATTTAGGGGGATGGAGACGTATCCCATACCGGATTGGGGCCCTCCCATTGCAACCTCTCTTAGGGGATATAGTCTACCCCCATCTTCTCGATTTCTAGTTTGGCTCCGAGTTACCCATCTAGTTCCCCGAGGGGTGTCTGTGGTCGAATCGGAGTCAGTATGGTAATTCGGAGCCGTGGGGGGGGGGTTGGAGGTTGCGGAGGAGGGGATATATAAGGGGGGGGGTGTAAGTGGGACTTCCTCCTCATTCCGTTCATTCCTTTTCCTCCCCCCTTTTTCTCTTAATGGGTATAAGTTGGCTCGGGTCTCAGATCCTATCCATAAGTGTGCATACTCACTCTCCTCTAGGCTGAAAGGCTCCTTTGAATTCACATAAAGGTTTAGAGCCTGACAGATCCATTCCTCAAAGGACCCAAACACGGGCCAGTATAATGGGTGAGCCCCTAATTTGCTTCCCACCCCAGACTTCCATACAATAATGTATCATCTTAACTTTATCCTTACCCCGCCTAGAGGGGTAATCGTTCCAATGTTTAATCATTAACCCTAACGGGCTCTCTGGTGGTATCGGAGGCAACCTAGCCTTGGGTTCCGACCCACCCATGGGACCAGAACACTTGCTCCTCTTCTGTCCCGTCTTCCAGAGTGCCTTCACACACACACACGGCCTTCACCTCCCGTTTGTGGCCCAGTCCCTCGCGGGAGGTGGGAACCGCACTACCAGGGAGTCCGCACTCGCTTCGTCCTCGATTGGACGTCTCACACAGGCACACTCTGGGCTTCCCAACCCCAACCGAATGGATAACCGGCCTATACTTACTCACTCCTGAGTCTTTGTTCGGAGCTTCATGCACAAAGATTAAGGGGTTACCGGTTATTTAATTACTCATCGCTGGAACTTTAGGTTCGTCGGTAGGGGTGCGTCGGCTTGGGGAACTCCAGACCGGGACCGCAGGATCAGCAGGGCGCGCCTCCCCTGGGAGGGATCCAGCCAAGCTACCACTATCCGAGTCACGGCACCAATTTGTTATAAATTAGTTCCGGTAGAAATCATTCCCGACACATTGTGGGTAAGGTAGATCGAATTTCAATTTATTTGAGCATTTTAGCAAGCAGCGATAAGTAAAACAGTGCTGGGCGGCCGGGGAGTCTCCTGCTCCGCCAACGGCGCGCTCCTAAGCCCACCAGAGTCTCGATTTATAGCCTAGTAGTTCCGGGTTTAGTGGCACATCCTGGTGTCTTCTACGACTGCACGGCCTGTTGCTAGGGGGTCTTCATCAGTCCTCTGGTGGTCGTGGGGATGAAGATCATCGTCTTCCTCTGCGTTGGGGTCATGACTTTGCTGCAGTATGTGTGTTCTCATGCGAGGGGGAATGCCATTTTGCCCTTATTTGGAGCTGGTTTCTACTGCAATTGTTAACTTAACAGGAAGTTCCCACACTTGTTTTTTTTCCTTCAACAGGATATTGGGGGTATAAGCAATCACCCGTTGAAACCTCCCATCAGCAACATTTAATGAACAAACAAGGCTTTACCCATTACAATATTTCTTACCTTGGTCTGCGCACAGAGTTACCGGATCAGTTCTTAAACCCGGAGTGCCTACCTTCTTCCCTTCCCCAGTACTTCATGCATCCTGCCTCTTTAATCAGTCTCGGGCCCTCTGTCAGCTCTCCTCAGAACCGCCACCGTCGATGCACAGGACCGCTGAAATCAGCAGGGCATGCCTTCCTGCTGCTGCAGTGGTGGGGCTCCCCAGTAGGTGACTGGATCCCGGACGAGCCCCCAAATTGTGAGAAGCACTCTGTAGCCAATAACATAGGCTCAGGCGAGGATCTCAGTGAAGTAGTAATTTATTCGCGATTGCAATGGCGGACGTCCCACAAGCAGGAGCGCACCTACTAGTCACACGGTACAGTTTATATACTTTCTTTCCTTGACGACCGGGACCCTCCCCTGTTTCCCCATTGACTGGGTAATCCAGGTTCACAACCTATCCGATGCTTCACAGACAATGCCTGGCCTTCAGTTGCCGGCCTGTTAAATTTCAGATTTCTTCTGACTTTTTTACTGTTTGAAGTGGTAATGTTTCTTCCCTTATCTGACTTGACTTGACACCGTGATTTTCACCTAATTGCTCTAAGGAGTCCGGTTGTCTGCATTTTACAAGGTTGTCTGCTAAGCTTTCTTATCACTGCAAGCATATCTCAGTACCATGTTCCTTCCCTCTAAACAATGCAACTCTGCAAAAACAACATTTTTATTCCCACACCTGCGAGGCAAACTCCCTGGCGGATGAAGCTGCTGCCATCTATATATCAATCCTCCACATCTTCTAGGGGTATATCCTTTAAATCTGGTCAGCTGGAGTATACCGTGTCCATAGTCTTGATGCAATCATGAATGGGTAATCTGGAAACTCTGTTACTAAGGAAAGAGGCTGGGTTCACAGTATTAGTGCCGGAAAAAAAAGTAAACTAATAGTCCATTCTACACATTCCTTTCCTTCTTCAGTAGCTATCAACAGGTCATTTACATATTGCAACAGTGTCTCCCTTTCCTGAAGGGGTTTTCCAAGCTTCAAGATCACAGGCTAGCTGGTTCCCGAATATGGTGGGTCTATTCTTGAACCCCTGTGGTAACACAGTCCAAGTAAGATGAGTTTTTCGTCCTGTATTGGGATTTTCCCATTCCAAGGCAAAGAGTTTCTGTCTTTCAGTCGCCACGGGCAGGCAGAAAAAGGCGTCCTTTAAATCTAGTACCGGGAACCAAACTTGACTGTTTTCTAATTTTGTCAAAAGGTTATAGGGGTTGGCTACTACAGGGTATAAATCTTTTGTGATACTATTGATGGCCATTAAAACCTGGACTATATGGTAGGTTCCATCTGCCTTTCTAACTGAGCCTATATAGAGTATTATAGTCTGACTCACATTCTACTAATAGTCCATATTTAAGAAAGTTATTGATTATTCCTTCCATTCCCCTTCTGTCTTCCACCTCTAGTGGGTATTGCTTTTGGCATACCTTGGGGAGCATTTTCCTTTAAACCATTTTTTTTTTCAGGTACTACATTCTTTGCTCTCCCAAGTATTCCTGTAGCCCAAACTCCCAGACGCTTGGTTCATAATTACATCCATTCAGGGAGTCCTGTCTGGAGCTTTCTCTGGACTCGCCAGGGATAGACTTAAGAGTTTAATATGTTACTTTTATTTCCATTTTCCCTTGTTCAAAAGAAATGTTTGCATCCAATTTTTCCAGCAAGTCCCTTTCTAATAAGGGCCTTGGCGAATTGGGTAAGTATAAAAATTGACGTATTCCAACCACTTGTCCCAATTTAAATTTCAAGGGTTGCAAAAAGAATGCCTTTTCTGTTGGCCAGTTGCTCCTATTACATTTACAGACTCAGCACTTTTCCAGAATCAATTCTTAGATTAACACAGAGAGAGAAGCTCCCATATCCAATAAAAAAATCCATGCCTCTCTCTTCATTCCCTAGCTTTATTTCAACCAGTGGATCTGCTAGGGTAGATGCCCCAGATTCCTGTCATTCCTGCTCTGACTGTTGCAAGTTTATCCTGAAACCTAAGGCAATCCTTTTTTTTTTTTTTCCTCAGTGTCCTTCTTTCTTGCAGTATGCACACTGTTTCTGTCCTAATGTTCCTCTAAACCCTCCTAAAGTCCTTTCTTTACCTTTTTCAATTCCCCCTTTGCCCCCCTCCTTCTCTCTTTGTGTTCTAGTGCAGCCACTGTTTGCCGTGGTTAATAACTTCTGTCCTTCGTGTCTTCCCCATTCCTAAATACTTTCCACGCTGCATTCAATAACCTTTCTGGGTCTCCCAAGTCCTGTCCCTCCAATTTCTGTAATTTCTTTCTGATATCAGGGGCCGATTGCCCTAGAAAGAGGCTAGCCAATTGCCTCTGTTTGTCTTCCGAAGCCAGGTCCAAATTGGTGTGTGTATATATATATATATATATATATACACACACACTTTTTTTTTTCCCACTGCATTTCAAAGTTGGTCCAAAAATTCCGTAGGGGTTTCTTTTGGACCTTGTTGGAACAGATTCTCAATTCCCAATTTAACCAGATTTTGGTATTTACATAACCGTTCATAATTTCCGGGGTAATTAGGGTCTCGGTGGGGGTCGGTCAGGGGAATGCAATCGTCTACAGTTCCCTGAGCGGTCCCATTGGCAATCTGAGCTTGCACATGAACTCAGGTTGTTTTAAGAATTAGCTGCTTTTCTGTTTCCACGACAACTCTCTCGGGCTCATCATGATCCCTCTGCCCCAGAGGGCTCCCATCCATGATTTTGAAGTCTCTGCCTCAACCCTGGAACTACTAACATTCCTACAGCCTCTTTCCCTGCTCATTCAACTTCAACCATCTCTGTCAAATACTACATGCCACACCTTCAGTAACCCTTTTAACACTTCCTTTTATCTTTCTCCAGCCTGTAATGCCAGCACCAAAGGCTCAGTCAGGGGCCAACTTGATTCCCTACCATTTTCCCTCCAGGATGCTGCCTCAGTCTAAACAACATATCGGTATACAACATTTCATCCCATTTCCCTAACCTTCTCAAAAACAACATTAGTTGCAATAAAGTATTATAATTCAGTGTTCTATTAGGGGGCCACTTTTCCCCATCGTCCAATTTATAGAGGGGCCACCACTGATTACAATACTTCATTAAAATCTTCTTGTCCACTATCCCACCAGGTGCTCCTCCTATATCCTTGCAGTGAGCCAAAATACAGCCCAAGGGGCTCCTTTTC
Organism: Anser anser; assembly: GCF_964211835.1. NCBI lineage: Eukaryota > Metazoa > Chordata > Aves > Anseriformes > Anatidae > Anser > Anser anser. The sequence continues at coordinate 27,136 of NW_028154093.1, read as the reverse complement.
AGTATTCCACCTGCCTGTTTATTACCCATATTTATGTTTTCCTAATTAATAAGCAATTCCCGGTTAAGCTGACAACATTAAAACTTGACCCGTGGTAAATTATATAAGGGGGTGGTAGCTCCACAGCGAATATGCCAAAACTTCTGAACTGTTACTTAGATAATAGGCCCAGTCAGCATGGGTTTATGAAAGGCAGGTCCTGCTTGACGAACCTGATCTCCTTCTATGACAAAGTGACGCGCTTGGTGGATGAGGGAAAGGCTGTGGATGTGGTCTACCTTGACTTCAGTAAGGCTTTTGACACCGTTTCCCACAGCATTCTCCTGAAGAAACTGGCTGCTCATGGCTTGGACTGGCGTACGCTTTGTTGGGTTAAAATCTGGCTGGGTAGCCGGGCCCAAAGAGTCGTGGTGAATGGAGTCAAATCCAGTTGGAGGCCGGTCACTAGTGGAGTCCCCCAGGGCTCAGTACTGGGGCCAGTCCTCTTTAACATCTTTATCGATGATCTGGATGAGGGGATCGAGTGCACCCTCAGTAAGTTTGCAGATGACACCAAGTTAGGTGCATGTGTTGATCTGTTCAAGGGTAGGAAGGCTCTGCAGGAGGATCTGGATAGGCTGGACTGATGGGCTGAGGCCAACCGTATGAAGTTCAACAAGGCCAAGTGCCGGGTCCTGCACCTGGGGCACAACAACCCCAAGCAGAGCAACAGGCTGGGAGATGAGTGGTTGGAAAGCTGCCTGGCAGAGAAGGACCTGGGAGTATTGGTTGATAGTCGGCTGAATATGAGCCAGCAGTGTGCCCAGGTGGCCAAGAAGGCCAACAGCATCCTGGCTTGTATAAGAAGCAGCGTGGCCAGCAGGTCCAGGGAAGTGATTGTCCCCCTGTACTCAGCTCTGGTGAGGCCACACCTCGAGTATTGTGTTCACTTTTGGGCCCCTCACTACAAGAAGGACATGGAGGTGCTTGAGCGAGTCCAGAGAAGGGCGACGAAGCTGGTGAGGAGTCTGGAGAACAAGTCTTCTGAGGAGCGGCTGAGGGAGCTGGGATTGTTCAGCTTGGAAAAGAGGAGGCTCAGGGGCGACCTTATCGCTCTCTACAGGTACCTGAAAGGAGGCTGTAGCGAGGTGGGGGTTGGTCTATTCTCCCACGTGCCTGGTGATAGGACGAGGGGGAATGGGCTAAAGTTTTGCCAGGGGAGGTTTAGGTTGGATATTAGGAAGAACTTTTTTACTGAAAGGGTTGTTAGGCATTGGAATAGGCTGCCCAGGGAAGTGGTTGAGTTACCATCCCTGGAGGTCTTTAGAAGACGTTTAGATGTAGAGCTTAGTGATATGGTTTAGTGAAGGACTTGTTAGTGTTAGGTCAGAGGTTGGACTGGATGATCTTGGAGGTCTCTTCCAACCTAGATGTGAAGCCAGGGATAGAAGAATGGGGGCTTGCTTAATCGTATTAATGATTTCTAAATAAAACAATTGTAATTATTAAAGCCAGGAATGAAAGAATGGGGGCTTGCTTAATCGCTTTAAAATAGATGTTGCTGAGTGTCTTTGCTTACTACTGTGCAAATTAACCGAAACAAGGAGTCTCGGGGCCCCTCACAGAGGATGTTTCCTGACAAAAATGGGGAACCTGTCTCAAAAACCAGCTGAGACCGACCTTGTGGTTTGGACAAGAGCCAAGGAGCAGCTGAGTCTGTACAAAGGCAGGGGGTCAACCAGCGGTGATGAAGAGGAGTTATCGGACTTCATCCCCACGACCCCCGGAAGACCACCACCAGAAGGCACTGCGCAAGCACAGATGGGAGGAGTTTATGGAAATGACTTCTTGGAGCTAATTTTAATACAAAGCGGGGATAGGTTATGAATATGTATAGGCGTATTGGGAAACTTCATGCATATGTAACTTTTTACTGCATATAACCAAAGCAAGGTGCCGTGTTACGGCGTGCATGCCTTTGGGAGCTATCCCGCATGTGCCCGGCGCCGAAATAAACCACATACCTACTTTATAACTTATTTGCTTTGAGTTATAGAGTTCTTCCACGAATCAGATGATTCTGTGAATTCCAGAGACTGGGAAGCCCGCACAGCCCTTTATAAAGGTCCAGCAAGGGGTGTCTGAACCATACCTGCAGTTTACTGATTGGTTTCGCGATGCACTAGATAAGCAGATTGACCATCGGGAAGCAAAAGACGCCTTGCTACAAAGGCTAGCGGTAGAAAACGCAAACACCGACTGTAAAAAGGTGCTACAGACTCTGCCCGTGAATGCAGCAATAGTTCAGATGATAGAGGCGTGTAATCGAGTGGGTTCTATCGAGCATCATACCGAATCGCTAGCGTCCACTTTTGCAACAGCACTAACCATCAGTCAGGACCCCCAGGATCAGAAAAAACGCTATCGGTGGGGAGACCCGAGCCACCTAATCTCCGCATGCCCCGGGCGGGGGGGCGGGGGGGGACAGCTCGCCCCCAGTCCCGCCCACTTTGTGTCCCGGATGTGGGAGGGGACGCCACTGGGCGAGTCAATGTCGCTCTAAATACAACGCGGAAAGACAGCCTCTGCCGCCGCGGCAGGGAAATGGGAGGAGGAGCGCGGGGCGGGGCCGCGCGACGACACAAGCACCCCCGCCTCCTGGTCAAAGGAGGAACCTCCCACAAGGGAGGGCTCCAAATGCAATGCTGACGCAGGGTCCAGCGCCACCTGCTGCCCCGTTGCCACGGTTACCACTGTGGACACCCTCTCAGCAAGAACCAGAGGGAGTGCCGGAGTGGATGTCTCCACAGTAACAGACGCCGCTTTGTGGGGTACTCACGTTCATAAAATTCCATTGAACGTCAAAGGACCAATTGGGAATGGCTGTAGTGCATTGCTGCTAGGACGATCAAGTACAACTTGACACCGTCTCCACCACTGTCAATACCAAAGGGAACTAGAATTGCTCAACTGACTCTTTTTCGAGCAGTAGTACCAATGGCTGTGGCTGCTATCAGGGGAGCAGCAGGATTCGGGTCAACCGGATTCCCCGAGATGTTTTGGGCTGCCGACATAGCCCAGCATCGGCCAATGCTTACTGTTACCCTTTGGAATAATTCTGAGCACCCACCCTCCAGTCAATGCAAGATGCCGGTGGACACTGGAGCGGACGTTACCGTCATTGCCATTGAAGACTGGCCCTCTGGGGCCCATGACTTGGCCCATGACAGCTCCCTCAGGCGGATTGGTTGGAGTGGGAGGAATGTCAAGCACCTTTCAGAGTGCCACGAAGCTTACTATAAAACCCCAAGAAGGTATTACGTGCACAGTACACCCTTACATTGCTAATATCCCCATCAGCCTGATGGGGCGAGATGTGATGGGACAATGTAAATTCACCATCTCCTCCCCTGAAAATTTTCAGTAGCGGCCATTGATGAGCGACCGACACTCTGTCTCACATGGAAAAGGGAATCACCGGTATGGGTGGATCAATGGCCGCTTACAAGAAATGAGGTCGCGGCACTGCAGGAGTTGGTTCAAGAACAACTCCAACAAGGACATATTGTTCCAACAAACAGCCCATGGAATTCACCAGTGTTTGTCATCAAGAAGAAGAGCGGGAAATGGAGATTACTGCATGATTTGCAACGAATCAACGCAGTGATCGAGGACATGGGCTCCTTGCAGCCAGGATTACCCTCACCTACAATGATACCCCGTAACTGGGACATCGTTGCTATGGACTTAAAAGACTGCTTTTTCACAATTCCTTTGCATCCTGACGACACTCCTCGTTTTGCCTTTTTGGTACCAAAGATCAGTAGGAAGGAGCCTATGGACCGATATCATTGGACCGTACTACCACTAGGCATGAAAAACTCCCCAACCATGTGCCAAACCTATATCGCAAAAGCTATCCAACCAGTATGCCAATGCTTTCCGGAGATATACATATACCACTACCTGGACGATATCCTACTAGCTGGATCTTCTAGTGATAAGGTCCAAGAGGCACTGCCTGCCTTAAAACAAGCGTTACAGACAGCAGGACTCCAAATTGCACCTGAAAAGGTGCAGACCCAAGCACCTTGGAAGTATCTGGGGTGGAAGATTTTACAGCAAACCATTCAACCACAGCAGATATCCATTAATGCAGATGTTAAGACACTGAACGATGTACAGAAATTACTAGGCAATATAAACTGGATTAGACTACAATGTGGGATAGACAATTCGATATTAGCGCCGCTCTTTGAGTTATTAAAGGGAGACACTGATATTAATGCCCCAAGGCGATGGACTGAGGAGGCTCATAAAGCATTGCAAATGGTTAATGAAAGAATCTCAGCACAGCAATGCCATCGTCGTAGTGAGAACCTCCCCCTTCAATTATATATTTGTAATCAAGAACAACAACCAGTGGCTATTATTGGGCAATGGGACCCCTCCTGTAAGGACCCCTTAGTGGTCCTGCAATGGGTCTTTTTACCCCATCAACCCTCAAAAACTATTGCAACGCGAGTGGAAATGTTTGCCGTCCTAATAAAGAAAGGACGTGAGAGAATAGTTGAATTAGCGGGAGAAGAGCCCAATCTGATTATAATTCCCGTAGTAAAAGACTATTTCACCTGGTGCTTGCAGAATAGCTTAGAGCTCCAAATAGCGTTGACGGGATTCGATGGACAGGTTGATACCCACCATCCACCTCATAAAATGTTCTCCTTTTATAATAATATAAAAATTGAAGAGCGGCCGTTGTGCCAACGGCAACCAGTGGATGGCCGGACGGTCTTTAGAGATGGGGCCAGAAAAACAGGCAAAGCTGTAGTAACTTGGGAAGGAGTTGGAAAGTGGCAACACCAGATTGAGCGGATCCAAGGTTCCCCACAGATAGTTGAATTACATGCTATTATAATGGCTTTTAAGTGCTGGCCAACAGTACCTTTGAATATTGTATCTGACTCACAATATGCTGTAGGTGTCACTCAGCGCATTGAGAGGGCACATTTGAGACATATCCCAAAGGAAAACTTGTTTCTAAAATTTAAGGAGCTGTTATTTTTGGTGGAGCAGCGAGCGCACCCATATTATATGCGGAGCCACGCCATGTTACCTGGTATATTTCCAGAGGGTAATGCACGCGCTGACCAGCTAACTAATATGACCCTGACTGCCCCGGTGCCTAAGGTGCTGGAGCAAGCACGGTTATCCCATGCCTTCTTCCATCAATCCGCCAAAGTCTTGGCGAAACAATTCGCTATATCGATCATTGATGCCAAATTGATTGTCCAAACATGTCCTGACTGTCAACAACATGTTTCAACCACGCCCTTAACGGTAAACCCTAGAGGTCTACGGTCCTTACAGTTATGGCAGACCGACGTAACAAATATTCCAGAATTTGGTCGCTTGAAATATGTTCACGTATCGGTAGACACTTTCTCTCATGCTACTTGGGCGACAGCCGTGGCGGGTAAAACTAGCCACCATATCCAGGCTCACTTCCGTGTCGCTTTCGCAGCGCTAGGCATTCCAAAGGAAATAAAAACCGGCAATGGCCCCGCCTATAGTAGTCACTCCCTTCAAACCTTTTTTCAAACTTGGGGTATCCGACACATCACAGGCATTCCTCATTCCCCCACGGGTCATGCCACTGCTGAGCGCACACATCGCACCTTGAAAGCACTGCTAAATAAACAAAAAGGGGGAGACACCCAGGAAACCTATCATTACCCTTTCCTCACAAAGAGGTACTGCCCATAGTAAAACATTACAAAAGTATGAATTCCGCGCTGTCACAGGTGCCACAATCAGAGCAGGCCTTAGTAATGGTAAAAAATTTAAATACAGGTCTTTGGGAGGGACCCCAGCCTCTAATAACCTGGGGTCGAGGGTATGCTTGTGTCTCCACAGGTCACGGACCAAGATGGGTACCAGCAAGGGGGGTAAGGCCATGGTTGGCCTCCTCCCCACAATCGCCGTTGTCATCGGTTATTGCCAGCCCTGGGTCTCCATCCAACCATGCCACAACATCTGGGTCACCCTCGCCAACATGACAGGACAAGAAGCGGTGTGCCTGTCCCTGGCTAGTGCTAACGACCTGTTCGCGACATGTTTGGTGGGGATCCCGGCAGATAACAAAGATTGGACTGTTTACTTGCCGCAAGCGTCCCTAGAGCCACAGGAATTAGATATCCTGGGAAGTGTAACAGCAACTGCATGTGCAAGGTTCAATTGCTCGGGCAAAAACCAAACCATGAAACAAATGGTCAACGCCACACTTGCTCCTTATCGCAATGCATCTCTTTGGTGTAATTATACAAAACTATAATAGCATCCTTCCTTGCACCAGGAGCCGCTCTGCTCGGCTGTGGGATCGACTGTGGAGTGGACGCCCCTAGGTGCACCCCGAGCATTTTCCTCGGAGGGGCCTCCACTCTCAGCCGCTCACCGCGGGAGTAGACAAGGACCTCCTGAAGCCGCGGACAAATTATTTTAAGTGATATTTTCTTGTGGTATGAATGAGAAGTGCAAGAGGCCTCTCTGCGTGATCGTGTGATTGTGCTGTGTGAGTGAGACGCAGCATCGCTGCGAAGCAACATCCCTAGCGCTTAGTGGCTTGTTGACTGATGTAGATTCTAGTAGGCATGCTACTTTACAATCGTAATTCTGCTTGTGATTTTCACCCTGTTGCTTGCTTATTGCAATGTCTGCGGTGCTTAGAAAAATCTATAGAAAGCGTTTGGTTGGTTGAAAATAAAAAAGAGGGAATTGTGGGAAAGGAATTTGCAGGTGGCTGGCTGGCTTGAAGCTCGTGTCTCTAACCAACTGTATGACTGATTCGGGCGCATGGACAGTGCATGGGGTTACAGGGAAAGTATATGTAGAGGAGAAAAAAGGGCAGTAAAGGCCTTCTGTTCAAGAGCCATCAGGAGTCCGTGTCTTTCATCCCTTCAGATACCTTTCCTTCACACCTGACAGGACACACCTCCAGAAGTTGAAGATTTGTGCTCCTTTTCCAATTGCTTTGTCAATGCCCCCTTCCCTACCGAGGGGTCCCAGCTGCCTGACTTCCCTGCCCTCTAATTCCAGACTACTGGCTCTGCTATCCCAGCATCGGAGCAACCAGCACCACATCTCTTCCCAACAAAGGGAGAGGACATTCAGGCATATATAAAAACTGGTGTGTCAAAACCTTCCCTCCCATCTCACAATCCATAGGCTGTAAAAAGGGTCTTAAAGTCCGTTTCCCGGTCACTCCTATAATTGGAACTTTTGTTTTACTTAAGGGTCCTTTGCAATCTGTTACTGCTGAATGAGTTGCTCCGCTATCTAAGAGAAAATCAATTATTTTCCCCCCAGCTTCACTGGAACCAGGGGATCTGTTGGGGAAATCAGAAATTCATCCCCTGGTCCCCTTCAGTCTGAGGCCTCTAGCATAATCAAAGACTGCTCTCGTTTCTCACTGCCTGCTGTTTTCTTTTTCTTCCTCGGCGGACATTCTTTCTTCCGGCACCCCTCCTTCTTGCAGGTAGCACACTGGTTGGGGCCCAAGAGAGTTGTTTGCTGTGCCTCCCTTGCCTTTTCTTGCCCTTGCCTCCCTGAAAATTCCTCTCGTTCACGCCTACTCCTACCTCCATCTCTCACAGCCACTGCTATCAGTGACTCCTGTACTTTCATTCTCTCCCTTTCTTTGCTTCCCGGTTGTTATAAACCTTATAGGCTTTGTCGATCAGCTGTGACATTGACATTCTTCCATCCGCCTCCTCTATCTTTTGCAGCTTTTTCCTAATGTCTGGGTGTCGCGTTAAGGAGTGTAGCCGATTAACCATTACGGGTCCGGTCGGATTCAGGGTACTGAACTATCACAATCACACATTCACCAATAACGCATTAACCGATATGGGTCTGGTTGGATTCAGAGCACTGAACTACCACGGTCACGGATTCACCAATAACGTATAACTGCCCTTACTCTAGTCGTGTTCAATGAGAACTATCATGGCTAGGAACAATGCAGTTAAGTGCAATTTATTACGGCAACAGGTACACAGGTTCTTTGGATTGCCGGTGATAGTTACTGTCTGCAAAAGCAAGCTAGCATGCATGAAATACACAGGTGCGCAGCCTGGAAATTAACGTGTTAAAAGGCACAAAGACTCTATAGAGATTTCTAAGTTTCCACGGAGACACACAGTATAACCAAGTGTTCAAATCTCACCCAAAGGCGTCCCAATGCGGGGGGGAAGAGAGGCTCAGCCCGTCGACTGATCCCAGGAGTCAGGAGGTCCTCGGGATGGTATATTCCCTCGTGATGGTATCTCCCCTGACGGTGGTATCTTAATGATAGTATCTTCCCCGACATTCCCTCTCTCTTAGGCCAATTTATATTATTTTCTATCTTTTAGGTGGAGCTTGAGTGACTCTAGTCAAGCATATCTTAGTTATGACTGATGAAAAGTTTTCCCGTCTCCATTTAAAGGAATAGGCTCCGAGAAATTCAGAGCGCGTGCTCAGTGAGGGGTGGTCGCACCTTGGAGGCGGGTAACTTTTGGGATGGAGGTGTGTTTTGGTATTATAATGAGATTATAATGAGCAAAAGTACACTAGAGTACAGCATTTGTCAAAACATGACAGGTTGTTGGCTCAGGGTAGCAAAAAGTGCGGCTTATCGGTCTCGGTGTGCACAAGAACAATCAAGTCCCCAGCCGGTCACAGAGCCTAGCCACGGTGTCTCCACTCCACTCTACGTTCCGTAGCCAGCACACCAGGTTCCCCCAGCGCGATAGCATCTAAGGTTGGAAGCCTAGGGAACGCTCAGGTAATGCAGCTACACCCTACCCTGAAAGCCTCTTCAGTGCTGTACATCTTCTTTAAAATGTGAATATTAGTTTTATTTTCCTAGTTACTTTAGGCAATTGCACCACACTGGGTGCCCTATGAACTGATTGCCCTATGAACAGCATGGCAAACAGTCGATCATTCACCTGCTCATCTGGATCTAAATCTGTCCACTTTCTGGCTGTTTTACAGAGGAGTTCATAAAAAGCAGATGCATTCTCATCCAGGCCCTGGCGGACCTCGTATAATTTAGAGAGGTCTCTTGGTTTTGGTACTCTGTGTTGAATCCTATATAGGATTAATTGTCGCTATTGTTCTATTAATCGCTGACTCCTGCTAGTACTTGGGTCCCACTTAGGATCTTTCTTAACAGGTAACAATTCTTCTACATCCTCTCTTGGGTACAAGTTCTTCATTTCTGCCTGAGCTTTCTCTAAGACCATTCTCTTTTCTTCTACAGTCAACAATGTGTTTAACAGGGCTTGCATATCCCCCCCAGTTAGGGTTATGGGAAATCATAATAATTTCTAACAACTGATGCATTTCTGCCGGATTCTCCCTATAAGGTCCAACAGAGAGTTTAACAAATCCGATGTTGTAAACAGAATATGAACAAAAATAGGTTCTCCTTCTGGTCCCACTGCCTGTCTCAACAGAGCCTGGATAACTGGCCCTACCCTTTGTCGGGTTGGAAGTGCTATTGGGCTATAATTAGAATCATCCTGGGCCTCAGGATGGGTCTTCGATGTCCCTACAGAAAAATCTGCAGGTCGAGCCTCAGGGGAGGACTCCGGTGTTTCCATAGGAATCTCTGCAGCCCGAGTCCCAGGAGTGATCTCTGTCCCTGTGGGGACCTCTACAGTCTGAGCCCCAGGAATGATTCCTGATGTCCCTGATGAAACGTCCGCCAAAATACCTGCTGCAGAAACACCCACAGACATGCCCGCAGAGATACTCGCATCCCGAGCTTCAGGAGAAACCTCTGTCCCTGCAGAAACCTCTGCAGAACCACCTAACCACCTGCAGTCTGAGTTTTGGGGAAGATTTCCGATGTCCTATTAGAGACCTCAGAAATCCAACTCCCAGGGGAAGTCTCTGGCGTCCCCACAGAAGTCCCAGAGGTAGGGGAAGCCTCTAGTCCATACTGCGGTGGTAGTGCTGAGGGTACCAAAAACTGAACTTATTCTTGTTCTAGACTTGGATAAATTTTAGTGGGTTTATCGTTCTCTTTTTTCCCTTTCTTTTCAGCGCATAACATAGCACGATCTTTCCACAATCCACACTCCATCTGATTTTGCAAGTCCCGATGCAGCAACATGAAAGGACCAACATACATCACGTCATCCCATTTTCCTTCCCACCAGCAAAATAACAACAATTACCATATGGTATCATACTTAAAGGATCCAATTTCTGGCCATTGTTCTCCACCATCTAATTCATACTGAGTCCACTCCTGACTACAGTAGTGCCTCATTCCTCATTTTATCCTTTATCAAATAATCACCACCAAATTTAGACCAATTTCTGAGGATGCATCCCAGGGGGAAGAATGGAGGGGGCGTTCTGGACTGACTGCTTCCCATTTCCTCTAGCACCTGGTCACACTTGGCTTTATCCTGGTAGCTCATGGGGCTATTTCCCGTTCTTGCTAAATCACAGTGTCTACATATGAGGCTGACAATCTGCTCTCCATATACCCATAGGAAGATACAAATCGTACTCACCAGTCCAGTAACTTCCCCTTGATCCCCAGACATTTGGTGGATTCCTCAGAGCGTTGCGCGGTTGTACCACTGTGGTGGTTTTACTAGGGTGGGCAGCTGAGTTCCACCTCAGCCGCTCTCTCGCTCCCCCTCCTCAAAGAGGAACGGGGAGAAAATACGATGCAAAGGGCTCAAGGGTTGAGATAAGGACGGGGAGATCACTCAACAATTATCGTGACGGGCAAAACACTCAGCACAGGGAGATAGTAAGATTTATTGCCTATTACTAACAAGCTAGAGAAGGGAGAAACAAAGGAAAGAAACCAAAGACGCCTTCCCCCCATCCACCCTCTTCTACCTCCTCCCCCCGAGTGGCGCAGGGGAATGGGGGAATGGGGGTTGTGGTCAGTCTATAGCACTTCGTCTCCACCGCTCTTTCTCGGTCACTCTCTTCCCCTGCTCCAAAGTGGGGTCCCTCCCACGGGATGCAGTCCTTCCCAAACTGATCCCACGTGGGCTTCCCACAGGCAGAAGCTCTTCAAGAACTGCTCCAGATAGGGGTCCGTACCGTGGGGTCCATCCCTCAGGAGCACACTGCTTCAACATGGGTCCCCCACGGGCAGCAGCTCCTGCCAAGTCACCTGCTCCTGTGTGGTCTCCTCTTCATGGGCTACAGGTCTGGCCCGGAATCTGCTCCGGTGGGGGTCCTCCACAGGCCACAGCCTCCTTCAGCGCAGGTCCACCTGCTCCACCATGGTCTCCTCCACAGGCTGTAGCGTGGAACCCTGCTCCACCGTGGTACACCATGGGCTGCAGGGGGACAGCCTGCTTCGCCATGGTCCTCACCACAGGCAGCAGGGGACTTCTGCTCCAGTGCCTGGAGCACCTCTCCCCCTCCTTCTTCACTGACCTTGGTGTCTGCAAGGCTATTTCTCACTCCTCTCTCTCTCCCAGCTGCTGTGTGGCAGCAGGTTTTTTTTTTTTCCCCTTTCTTTAATATGCTCTCACAGAGGCGCAAACATCACTTATTGGCTTGGCCCTGGCCAGCAGCAGGGCCCTTATCTAAAATGGGGCAGCTTCTAGATTCTTCTCACAGAATCCACCCCTATGGCCCCTGCTACCAAAACCTTGCCATGTAAACCCACTACAACCACTTGCAGGTCCCGGACTCTTGGAGGGTCGAGTCCAGACCCCAATAAAATCACCGGTGCGCGCTTGGTCTCTGGTGTGTTCCCCTCCGAAGCTGATGCCATTGAGATGGACCGGGTAAGGCTAATTTAAGGGTCCCATCTGGGTTGCCAAACTGTTGTCCGTAGGTTCGTGCCTGGTGCGCTGCGCCAATAAGCACACAGATTCAAAATCCACACAAAGGTCTTTTAATTAAATAATTAATTACATAACTCTGCAGAGTCAGGTGCTTGGCAATCTTTCACAAAGCAAGCACACCTCTGACTCGAGTCACCGTCATTTATACACAGCAAACTTGTGAAAACTATCTCTTTGGCTACTTTTGATTGGCTATTACAGCTCACCTAACTTATCTCTACTGAGTTTGCACATTACAGAGGAACCGCGGGGGGGGGGGGGGGGGGGGGGGGGAGAGAACACCAAATCCCACATTAGCATACATTAGCATTTTGATGGGTGTAGATTTTAATATGTTAATGCCATTAATGAGCAAAAGGTTACTATAGGCCAGTCTGGAGCTGTTTTTCTCCTTCTTGTTTTTTACCTTTTATCCCTTATTTTCCTTGCTTCTGCTAGCTCAAGGCTACCTGTCTCTCTCTTTCCTTATTTTCTCAGCTAAAAGACTACACAAGCTATTGAAAGACTACACAAGCTACAGGCCTCCCTATTTTCTTCAAGGTTTCCTTGTTTTTTCCCAGCTTTGGGACTACAATTTCCCCCCTTTGAGACTATTCACCTCACTTTTAGGCTTCATAGTTCTCACTACATAGTTCTTGTCCATTTCTGCTAACTTGAAGAAATACTCTATATTACCTATATCTTGTTTCACTAACATTACTTGGTGAGGTTTGCGTTTGCAAAGCGGGTTAAATTTAAAGCTAACTGAACTATAGAGTTCTGTGTCCAAGCATCGGAACTATAAGTCAACCCTGTTAAGGAAATTCTAATCAGAACAGAAATCATTTTGTCCTTTTAAACAGCAATTTCAAGTCCTCGGTCGGTTCTACTTGCCACAAAGTCTCTTTTGCTTCTTTTGATGGTAGGTCTTGCTTCTCCTCTTCTGGTGGTGGTGCTGCCTTCACACGAGTGTAGAGAATCCACGATTTGATCCCTTCCACCTTGATTGCAGTGTAGGTATGGAGCAAGACGGTGTAGGGTCCTTTCCACTTCTCCTTTAGAGGCTCGTCTTTCCAGATTTGAATCAGTACCTGATGTCCAGGTCAGAATGGGTGTACCGGAACATCCAATGGAACTGGTAATCGCTCCTGTACATATCTATGGAGAGAAGACAACATGGCAGACAAAGACAGCAAATATTGTCTGACCTAACCCTCCCCCCCGACATGCATTTGACTCCCTTCTGTCACCAATCGTGACAGGGCCGTATCGTACCAGGGCCGGACCTGTAGCCTGTGGAGAGGAGACCATGCAGGAGCAGGTGACCTGGCAGGAGCTGCTGCCCGTGGGGGACCCATGTTGAAGCAGTGTGCTCCTGAGGGATGGACCCCACGGTACGGACCCCTATCTGGAGCAGTTCTTGAAGAGCTTCTGCCTGTGGGAAGCCCACACGGGATCAGTTCGGGAAGGACTGCATCCCGTGGGAGGGACCCCACGTTGGAGCAGGGGAAGAGAGTGACTGAGAAAGAGCGGTGGAGACGAAGTGCTATAGACTGACCGCAACCCCCATTCACCCATTCCCCTGCACCGCTTGGGGGGAGGACGTGGAAGAGGGTGGATGGGGGGAAGGCGTCTTTGGTTTCTTTCCTTTGTTTCTCACTTCTCTAGCTTGTTAGTAATAGGCAATAAATCTTACTGTCTCCCTACTCTGAGTCTGTTTTGCCCGTCACGATAATTGTTGAGTGATCTCCCCGTCCTTATCTCAACCCTTGAGCCCTTTGCATCGTATTTTCTCTCCCTTCCCCTTTGAGGAGGGGGAGTGAGAGAGCGGTTGTGCTGGAGCTTGGCTGCCCACCTGAGTAAAACCACTACAAATACACGTAGCCGGTGTTTGGGAGGATAGACATTTTCATAACGAGAGCCCACCCCTCCCCTCTCCTTCCCTTTTTCCACCTTTTAGTGCTGAGCGTGACATCATATGGTATGGAATATCCCTTTGGTTGGTTTAGGTCAGCTGCCCTGGTGATGTCCTCTCTCCACCTCTTGGCCACCCCCAGCCTGTTGGCTCTTGCGAGGGGGCGGTTAGAGGGAGTTCTGATGCTGTGCCAGTATTGCTCAGCAGTAGACAAAACACTGGTGTGATACCAGTGCTGTTCTAGCTACACATGCAGAGCACAGCACTGTATGGGCTGCTGCAGGGAAAGTTAATTCCATCCCAGCCAGACCCAGTACAGTTGCTGAGGGTCGAAGAACAGCAGATGCCAATCGCTACTACAAGAGTGTACCGGCAGGAATATCACACCAACCGAGACTCCCTGATTCTCATTCATAAGCTAATTCGTCAACTGGACAACCAAGGAGTGATCAGCAAGAATCACTCACCCTTTAATAGTCCCATATGGACAGTGTGAAAGTCTAATGGCGAGTGGAAGCTAACGGTGGACTATCGGGGCCTGAACAAAGTCACGCCAGCGCTGACTGCTGCAGTACCAGACATGCTAGAACTCCAATATGAACTGGAATCAAAGGCAGCCAAGTAGTACGCCACAGTTGATATTGCTAATGCATTTTTCTCGATCCCTTTGACAGCAGGATGCAGGCCACAGTTTGCTTTCACTTGGAGGGGCATCCAATACACCTGGAATCAACTGCCCCAGGGGTGGAAACACAGCCCTACCGTTGCAACGGACTGATCCAGGCAGCACTGGAAGAGGGTGAAGCTCCTGAACACCTGCAGTATACTGACGACATCCTTGTGTGGGATGACACAGCAGAAGAAGTTTTTGAGAAAGGGAAGAAAATAATCCAAATTCTCCTGAAAGCTGGTTTTGCCATTAAGCAGAGTAAGGTCAAGAGACCTGCACAGGAAATACAGTTCTTGGGGGTAAAATAGCAAGATGGACATCACCGCATCCCAATGGATGTGATCAACAAAATAACTGCTATGTTTCCACCAACTAGCAAAAAGGAAACGCAAGCTTTCCTAGGCCTTGTGGGATTCTGAAGAATGCATGTTCCTGGCTATAGTCAGCTTGCGAGTCCTCTATATCGAGTGACTTGAAAGACAAACTATTTCGAGTGGGGCCCGGTGGCTATTTTTTCAATATGGTGTATGGTGAAGCCTGGCAAACTGAGTATACTGGACCACTCCCACAGACACTCCAAGGCAAGCGTTACATGCCACTACAGGAAACACCATCTTAGGCCTGGAAAGGCAAGTTCTGTGGTGTCTTGATATCCCAGAGGGAATTGAGTCCAACAATGGGATTCACTTCCGAAACAATCTTGTCACCTCCTAGGCCAAGAGGCACGGCATTGAATGGGTATATCACATCCCCTGTGACTGACTTTGGGCTCCATCTTTCGTAACAATCTTTCAGGGCAGAACAGATGGTGTTGGACTGTCGCATGCTGAAGTCCCTTCTGATTCCATCACACCACTCTGCTTGTCCGGTTCTATCAAAATTAATTCGTCATTATCTGCATGTCTGTTACTGTGATACCACTAATAGGACATTGTCCTGGTTTCAGCTAGAACAGTTAATTTTCCTCCTACTAGCTGGTATTATGCTGCGTTTTGGATTTAGGATAAGAATAATGTTGATAACACGCTGATGTTTTAATTGTTGCAGAACAGTGCTTACACTAAGCCAAGGACTTTTCAACTACCATTGGTGCAACGTTTTCTCGCTTTCGTTTAAAGGTCTAAGCTCCGAGAAATTCAGAGCGCGTGCTCAGTGAGGGGTGGTCGCACCTTGGAGGCGGGTAGCTTTTGGGATGGAGGTGTGTTTTGGTATTATAATGATATTATAATGAGCAGAAGTTCACTGGAGTACAGCATTTTGTCAAAAACACGACAGGTTGTTGGCTCAGGGTAGCAAATATGCAGCTTATTGGTCTCGGTGTGCACAAGAACAATCAAGTTCCCAGCCGGTCACAGAGCCTAGCCACGGTGTCTCCACTCCGCTCTGCACTCCGTACTGTTCCTTAGAGTCAGCACACCAGGCTCCCCCAGCACAATAGCATCTAAGGTTGGAGGCCTAGGGAACGCTTAGGTAGTGCGGCTACACTCCACCCTTAAAGCTTCTTCAGTGCTGTACGTTTTCTTTAAAATGTGAATATCAGTTTAATTTCCAAGTCACCTTAGGCAATTATTCCACACAAGCCCTGACAGCAAGCTCCGCAAAAGGTTCCGACCGCGACTACTCATGGCAGTGCCCCTCTCAGACTACACCTACAATAATGCACCAGGCCAGCGAGCCCCACCTCCTCGCCCTCTGTTGTGTGAAAGGTGGTTATGCCGTCACTTCCACCGCATGGTGCAGGCTGGGAATACGAGTCGGGATTAGCCAGCGCCTGCCCCGCTTTCCAGCGAGCCGAGGAGCACGAAGTGGTAACGAGCAGGAACGGCAGGGCGAAAGTTCTTTGTGGTGAGTACTGAGAGGACCGCGCGAAGCGCGTGAGCGCTATTACAGCGTAACCTGGCCGGGAATTGAAAACGGATCGATTTAATGCGCGCTTTGATGACGTAATAACGACTAACGAGGTGGTGGTGTTGCCAGGCGCATGGTTCGGGCCGACACCGGTCGGTTGGGTCTCCGCCTCAGGGGCGCCCCCATGAGATACTCGCGCTTGCCGGTGGCCGTCCGCACTGTTATCGGAGCGACCGTGCCTTGCGGGCGCTCGGTGCAGTGTAGGCCTTCCGCTTTCTCCTGTTCCTGGGACTTGGCGGGCGCTCATTGGCTTTTCTGCCTGGGGCGGGCTCTGCCGCCGCCTTGCCATTGACTGGGCTTGCGCTGACTGCCATCAGTGTTCGCCAATGGGGCTGTGGCTGGGCACGGGGCGCGCGGACTGAAGCTCAGAGGAGGCAGGCGCAGCTGCTAGTTGGTTTTGTGGAGCCTCTGCGAGCGGTGTCGGTCGCCTGTGGGGTACTTCTCGGCGCGTCGGCTGGGCTGGGGTGGCTTGGCATGGCAGCGAGCTGAAATGTGGTACCGGGAGGGGGTGTATGGGTCTCTGTTCCAGCAAGGGGAAGGCACTGCCTGTGATTTAGTGGGGATGTGTTGGTTGGTGTTGTTATTTTTTAAAGACAAGAATGCGACAAAGTGCACAAAAAGTTTTTGTTTTTGTGTTGTCTTGAAGCAGCCCAAAGCCTCCTGTCTTGAGAGGGCAACAAGGAGGTGGCAGTGGTTGGGTCAGTGCTTGGTTGGCTGACCTGGTTCATCTGAGTTGCTGTACCACGGCTCTGCCTGCCTGCCTGCCTACCTGATCATATAGGTAAAGGGAAAAACGGTGCACCAAATTAAGAGGAATTGCTGTTGTAGTTCAGGAGTATAGTAATAATAATATTATAGTAATAGAAGACTCCAGGGAGACCTTATAGCAGTATCCCAGTACCTAAAGGGGGCCTAGAGGAAAGCTGGAGAGGGACGGTTTCTCAGGGGGCGTAGTGATAGGACAAGGGAAAATGGCTTTAAGCTAAAAGAAGATGAATTTCCTCCTTATAACCAATCTAAATATTTTACTATGGGGGTGCTAAGACACTAGAACAGGTTGGCCGGAGAAGTTGTGGAGGTCAATAAAGAGTGATGTTCCTTAGGCGTCAGTATTGGGACCAGTGCTGTTTAACATCTTTGATGCTGACACGAACGGTGGGATTGAATGCACCCTCAGCAAGTTGGCTGATGACACCAAGCTCTGTGGTGCAGTAGACGCGCTGGAAAGAAGGGATGCCATGCAGAGGGACCTGGACAGGCTTGAGAAGGGGGCCTGTGCAAACCTTGCGAAGTTCAAAAACGCCAAGTACAAGGTCCTGCATCTGGGTTGGGGCAGTCCCAAGCGCAAATACAGGCTGAGTGGAGAATGGACTGAGAGCAGCTCTGAGGAGAAGGACTTGGGGGTGTTAATTAATGAGAAGCTCAACACGAATCAAAATGAATGCGGAGGAGGACTTGGGGGTCCTGCTGGATGGGAAGCTGGTCATGAGCTAGCAGTGTGCGCTTTCAGCCCCGAAGGCCAACTGTGTCCTGGGCTGCATTAAAAAAGGGGTGGCCAGCAGGGAGAGGGAGGTGACTGTCCCCCTCTACTTTGCTCTTGTGAGACCCCACCTGGAATACCGCATGCAGGCCTGGGGCCCCCAGCACAAGAAGGATGTGGAGCTCTTGGAACGGGTCCAGAGGAGGGCCGCTAAGATGATCAGAGGGCTGGAGCGCCTCTATGAAGAAAGGTTGAGGGAACTGGACTTGTTTAGCTTGGAGAAGAGAAGGCTCTGGGGAGACCTCATTGCAGCCTTCCAGTACTTGAAGGGAGCATATAAACAGGAGGGGGAACGCCTGTTTACATGTGTTGGTAGTGATAGGACAAAGGGGAATGGTTTTAAACTAAGACAGGGAGATTTAGGTTAGATATTAGGAGAAAGTTTTTCACTCAGAGGGTGGTGAGGCACTGGAACAGGTAGCCCAGAGAGGTTGTGAATACCCCATCCCTGGAGGCATTCAAGGCCAGGCTGGATGCAGCTCTGGGCAGCCTGCTCTAGCGGTTGGCAACCCTGCCCAGAGCAGGGGGGTTGAAACTAGATGATTTTCAAGGGCCTTTTCAACCCAGGCCATTCTATGATTATGTGAATCAGCAATGTGAGCTTGCAGCCCAGAAAGCAAACCGTATCCTGGGCTGCATCAAAAGAACCATGACCAGCAGGATGAGGGAGGTGATTCCCTCTACTCTGCTCTTGTGAGACCCTACCTGGAGTACTGTGCTCAACTCTGAGGTGCCCAGCACAAGAGGGATGTGAAAGTATTAGAAAAAGTCCAGAGGAGGGCCATGAAGATGATGAAGGGGCTGGAACACTTCTCCTGTGAAGACAGGCTGAGGGAGTTGGGGTTGTTCAGCCTGGAGAAGAGAAAGCACCAGGGAGACCTTAGAGCAGCATTCCAGTGCCTAAAGGAGGCCTACAGGAAAGCTGGGGAGGGACTCTTTGTCACGGTCGGTGGGATTGAATGCACCCTCAGCAAGTTGGCTGATGACACCAAGCTCTGTGGTGCAGTAGACGCGCTGGAAAGAAGCGATGTCATGCAGAGGGACCTGGATAGGCTTGAGAGAAGTGATGCACTGTGCATCACTTGTTTTGTACACATTATTATTATTAGTACTACTATTATTATTATTTTCCTTTCTTTTCTGTCCTAATAAACTGTCTCTATCTCAACCCACAGGCTTCATTTTTCTGATTCCTTCCTCCATGCCAGAGAGGGAGGGGGGAGGGTGAGTGAACAGCTCTGTGGTGCTTAGCTGCCGTCCAGGTTAAACCACAACAGGCATACAGCAATCGTACAGTATTATATAGTAATTAATATCACACAATTCAAATCATGGGCTTTTTTCACCCAACATCAAATCCCCTAGAGGTACATATTGGACCTCCCCGTTTCTTTGCATTACCCACCAAGTGCACCCAGGTCCCTGATAAAAAGGTATCCCAGGGATGTTTTTACCTTTATCTGAGGCAGGAGTAGCCCAGACTGTCTTCCCCAGCATATTTATTGCGTGCACTAGAGGGACTTCATCCCCTTCTACAGTACGTAGTAGAGTTGATTTGGCACATGGGACACAAAGGGCGTGTTTTCTGCCAGGTGGTGTATTGGGTTTACGTGGCAAGGTTTTGGTAGTGAGGGGCCGCAGGGAAGCTGCCCCCGTGTTAAATAAGGGCTAGTTTCAGCCGACTCCAAAGGTACCCACCGCTGGCCAGAGCCAAGACAGTAAGCGATGTTGTTTGTGCCTCTGTGAGAGCATATTTAAGAAAGGGGAAAAAAAAACTGCTGCTGTGAGAAACAAAGTTGTGTTTTTGCAGTAGAATGTGTTTTTGCAGTGGAAAATTCCACTAACCTTGCATATTCAAAAGTGATTGTGCAGGCATGACAGTGGCATAGCAGTGGGGAGTATGTTAAGCAGATAAGGGGAAGGTCCAACTGTCCCAAAATAAGGAGAATAGGTAGGAGAAACAGGATGAGAAGTGCAAAATCAGTAAAAACAAAAAAACCACAGGCTTTCTAGTCACTACTGGCTACAGATTGTTTCTCACAAACAGCAGCTGGTAGAGCGAGGAGTGAGAAACAGCCTTGCAGACACCAAGGTCAGTGAAGAAGGACGGGGAGAGGTGCTACAGGCACCAGAGCATCAGTTCCCCTGAGGCCTGTGGAGAGGACCATGGTGAAGCAGCCCATGGGGTACCACGGTGGAGCAGATTTCCATGCTGCAGCCCATGGAGGAGCACAGAGTGGAGCAGGTGTAACTGACCTGAAAAAGGCTGCAGCCTATGGAGAACCCCTGTTGGAGGAGGCTCCAGGCTGGATCTGTGGCCCATGGAGAGGAGCCCACGCAGGAGCAGGTGACCTGGCAGGAGCTTCTGCCTGTGGGGGACCCAGGTTGGAGCAGTGTGCTCCTGATGGATGGACCCCGTGGTATGGACCCATATTTGGAGCAGGTCTTGAAGAGCTGCTGTCTGTGGGAAGCCCACGTAGGATCAGTTCGGGAAGGACAGCATCCAGTGGGAGGGATCCCACGTCGGAGCAGAGAAAGAGAGACCGTGAAGGAGTGGCAGAAACGAAGTGTTAGAGAGTGACCACAACCCCCATTTCCCGTTCCCCTGCACTGCTTGGGGGGAGGAGGTAGAAGAGGGTAGATGGGGGGAAGGCTTTTTTAGTTTGGTTTTAGTATGTCACTGTTCTAGCTTGTTAGTAATATGTAAGAAATTACATTAATCTCCCTACGCTGAGTCTGTTTTGCCCATCGCAATAATTGTTGAGTGATCTCCCTGTCCTTATCTCAACCCTTGAGCCCTTTTCACTGTATTTTCTCCCCCTTTCCCTTTGAGGAGGGGGAGTGAGAGAGTGGCTGTTGAGCTTAGCTGCCCAGCTGAGAAAAACCACCACAGGTTGATACCATGGCTGGAGCTCCTCTTGAGCAAGCTGTAAGTTGGAAGCGGCAGTGGCAGTGACCATGCCCTCCAGCACAAACTGCCGTGTCACTCCCTGTGTGACGTCCTGCTCAGGACGCTGGTTGGCCGAGTCCCTTGGGAGGCGGTTCTGAAGGGCAGAGGAGTCCAGGAAGGCTGGGCGCTCCTCAAGAAGGAAATCGTGATGGCACAGGAGCGGTCCGTCCCCACGTGCCCAAAGATGAGCCGGCGTGGAAGAAGACCGGCCTGGCTCAACAGAGAGTTGCGGCTGGAGCTTAGCAGAAAAAAGAGGGTTTATAATCTTTGGAAAAAAGGGCGGGCCACTGAGGAGGACTACAAGGATGTAGCGAGGCTGTGCAGGGAGAAAATTAGAAAGGCCAAAGCTCATCTGGAGCTCAACCTGGCTACTGCCGTTAAAGACAACAAAAAATCCTTTTACAAATACATCAACGCGAAACGGAGGACTAGGGAGAATCTCCATCCTTTACTGGATGCGAGGGGAAACCTAGTTACTAAGGATGAGGAAAAGGCTGAGGTGCTTAATGCCGCCTTTGCCTCAGTCTTTAGCGGCAATACCGGTTGTTCTCCGGACACCCAGTGCCCTGAGCTGGTGGAAGGGGATGGGGAGCTGGATGTGGCCTTCGCTATCCATGAGGAAATGGTTGGCGACCTGCTACGGAGCTTGGATGTGCGCAAGTCGATGGGGCCGGATGGGATCCACCCGAGGGTACTGAGAGAACTGGCGGAGGAGCTGGCCGAGCCGCTTTCCATCATTTATCGGCAGTCCTGGCTATCGGGGGAGGTCCCGGTTGACTGGCGGCTAGCCAATGTGACGCCTATCTATAAGAAGGGCCGCAGGGCAGACCCGGGGAACTATAGGCCTGTCAGTTTGACCTCAGTGCCGGGGAAGCTCATGGAGCAGATTATCTTGAGGGTCATCACGCGGCACTTGCAGGGCAAGCAGGCGATCAGGCCCAGTCAGCATGGGTTTATGAAAGGCAGGTCCTGCTTGACGAACCTGATCTCCTTCTATGACCAAGTGACGCGCTTGGTGGATGAGGGAAAGGCTGTGGACGTGGTCTACCTTGACCTCAGTAAGGCTTTTGACACCGTTCCCCACAACATTCTCCTCAAGAAACTGGCTGCTCGGGGCTTGGACTGGCGTACGCTTCGCTGGGTTAGAAACTGGCTGGATGGCCGGGCCCAGAGAGTTGTGGTGAATGGAGTCAAATCTGGCTGGAGGCCGGTCACTAGTGGAGTCCCCCAGGGCTCGGTACTGGGGCCGGTCCTCTTTAATATCTTTATTGATGATCTGGATGAGGGCGTCCAGTGCACCCTCAGTAAGTTTGCAGATGACACCAAGCTAAGTGCGTGTGTCGATCTGCTCGAGGGCAGGAAGGCTCTGCAGGAGGATCTGCATAGGCTGGAGCGATGGGCTGAGGTCAACTGCATGAAGTTCAACAAGGCCAAGTGCCGGGTCCTGCACCTGGGCTGCAACAACCCCAAGCAGAGCTACAGGCTGGGAGATGAGTGGCTGGAAAGCTGCCTGGCCGAGAAGGACCTGGGAGTATTGGTGGATAGTCGGCTGAATATGAGCCAGCAGTGTGCCCAGGTGGCCAAGAAGGCCAACGGCATCCTGGCCTGTATAAGAAGCAGTGTGGCCAGCAGGTCGAGGGAAGTGATTGTGCCCCTGTACTCGGCTCTGGTGAGGCCGCACCTCGAGTACTGTGTTCAGTTTTGGGCCCCTCGCTACAGGAAGGACATGGACGTGCTCGAGCGAGTCCAGAGAAGGGCGACCAAGCTGGTGAGGGGTCTGGAGAACAAGTCTTACGAGGAGCGGCTGAGGGAGCTGGGCTTGTTCAGCCTGGAGAAGAGGAGGCTCAGGGGCGACCTCATCGCTCTTTACAGTTACCTGAAAGGAGGCTGTAGAGAGGTGGGGGTTGGTCTATTCTCCCACATGCCTGGTGACAGGACGAGGGGGAATGGGCTAAAGTTGCGACAGGGGAGTTTTAGGTTGGATGTTAGGAAGTACTTCTTTACCGAAAGGGTTATTAAGCATTGGAACGGGCTGCCCAGGGAGGTGGTGGAGTCACCATCCCTGGAGGTCTTTAAAAGACGTTTAGATGTAGAGCTTGGGGATATGGTTTAGTGGAGTACTTAGTGTTAGGTCGGAGGTTGGACTCGATGATCTTGAGGTCTCTTCCAACCTAGAAAAATCTGTGAATCTGTGAATCTGTGAATGTGCCATGATCTGTTTACCTGCCAATGGTATCCTGGCCTGCATTAAGAAGAATGTTGCCAGTAGGTCAAGAGAGGTTATCCTCCTCCTCTACTCAGCCCTGGTAAGGCCTCATTTGGAGTACTCTGTCCAGTTCTGGGTATCCCCAGTACAAGAGGGACATGGAGCTCCTGGAGCGAGTCCAGCAGAGGGCTATGAAGATGATTAGGGGATTGGAGCATCTCTCATATAAGGAAAGGCTGAGGGAACTGGACCTGTTCAGCCTGGAGAAGAGAAGGCTCAGAACATATCTTATCAATGTATATAAATACCTGAAGGGAGGATGTCAAGAGGATGGGGCCAGACTCTTCTCAGTGGTGCACGACAGGATGAGAGACAACGGGCACAATCCGGAACACAGGAAGATCCATCTGAACATGAGGAAAATTTTCTTTACTATGAGGATGACTGAACATTGGAACAGGTTGCCCAGAGAGGTGGTGGAGTCTCCTTCCTTGGAGATATTCAAAAGCCATCTGGCCACAATCTTGGGTAATGTGCTCTAGGGGACCCTGCTTGAGCAGGGAGGTTGGACTAGATGATCTCTAGAGGTCCCTTCCAACCTCAACCATTCTGTGATTCTCTGATTCTGTGATAATTCCTTACTCACCGAGTGGTCCATCCGTCAAATCCATGTCTCTCCAATTTAGAGACAAGGATGTTGTTTGGGAAAGAAGAAGAATAATGGTAAAGGATCATTGGCCCAATGTTAGACATTGCAGAGGCAGTTCCTGATGGAAATGCAGAATGACCAAAAGCTGTAATTCTGTTGCAAGGTAGAACACAAAAGCAGTAACTGTTCTGGAGAGAACGGCTTTTAAGTCATCGTAGGCTGTGGCTGCGATGTTCACCTACACCCTGTGGTGGCAGGTATAGTCTCCAGATCCCTAGAAATGCAGGGTCGGTCAGAGTGTTTGGGGTCCTTTCCCCAACCCCCTGCCTGAGTTTCACCTAGGGAGAGCCCAGAGGCTCATTCTGAGAGGCTGTGCTTCCTGACTCAGAGGAACTATCACCTAGTGGTGATTTTTGGCTGGGATAGAGTTAATTTTCCTCCTGGTAGCTGGTATGGTGCTGTGTTTTGGATGTAGGATGAGAATAATGCTGATGAGAATAAAACTGATGTTTCAGTTGTTGCTGAGCAGCGCTTACACTAAGTCAAGGACTTTTCAGCTTCTCATACTGCCCTGACAGTGAGGAGGCTGGGAGTGCACAAGAAGCTGGGAGGGGACACAGTCAGGACAGCTGACCCAAGCTGGCCAAAGGGATATTCCGTACCATATAACGTCATGATGAATAATAAAATCGGGGGAGCTGCTGCTCAGGGTGGGGCTGGGCATCGGTCAGCGGGTGGTGAGCAATTGCATTGTGCATCACTTGTTTTGTGTATTCTTTTATCATTATTATTATTATCCGTTCCTTTTCTGTCCTATTAAACTGTCTCGATTTAAATCCATGAGCTTTTGCCCGTTTCTTTTTTAAATTCTCTCCCCCGTCCCACTGTGGGGTGAGCGAGCAAAAAGCTGTGTGGTGCTTAGTTGCTTGCCGGGTTAAACCACAACATAGTTGAAAAGCGCAAACCCCTCAGGGCTTTCTGACAGCCGCTCACAACTTGTGAAATCCTCAGGAGTCAGTCAAAGTTGGCCTTGTATCCTGCCAGTAAGGGCCTGTGGGGTCCTTCCTGTAGGGTAGTGAAAAGCTCTAAAGCTGTATTCTTTTAGACAAGGAACCAATTTTGCCTTACTCTCTTTTTCTCCCTCCATCTCTCCCAGACTAACACCAAATAAGCAAAGACACTGCAGGTTTTTTTCATACATGTTGGAGAGGTGAATGGATATTTATGCTTAGTCTGAATATTGCATCCTTTTCAACAGTATTCATTCAGAATATTGCATTCTTTTGCTAAAGCAGAAAAGGTTTGAAGCTTCTTGTAACTTGGTAGCGTTTTGACCAGATGTCACTTTCTATAGGAGATTGTTATGTTACTAGGTAGTTACATATGGAACAGCGAAGCTGAACTGAAAGACACAAGCAAGACTAGGGCTTTCCCAGCCTTCGGACCATCAATAAGGAGACTGAGTAAGTAAGAGGGTTATATGTCCAAGTGGAGAACAATGCCGAGTGGTGTCCCTCAGGGACCAGCACTGTTTAACATCTTTGTCAGTGACATGGTGTACTGGGTCTGGCTGGGATGGAGTTAACTTTCCCTACAGCAGCCCATACAGTGCTGTGCTCTGCACTTGTAGCTAGAATAGCATTGGTAACACACCAGTGTTTTGTCTACTGCTGAGCAATACTGGCACAGCATCAGGACTCCCTCTAACCCTCCCAGAGCCAGCAGGCTGGGGGTGGGCAAGAGGTGAGGAAGGAACATCACCAGGGCAGCTGACCTAAACCAACCAAAGGGATATTCCATACCATATGATGTCACACTCAGCACTAAAAGGTGGAAAAAGGAAGGAGAGGGGAGGAGTGGGCTCTCGTTGCGAAAACGTCTGTTCTCCCGAACACCATCTACGTGCGTTGAAGCCCTGCTTCAAGGATGTGGTCAAGCATCGCTCATTGGTGGGAATTAGGGAGTAATTTCTTTCCTCTGCACTTCCACACGGCCTTTGCTTTTTTTTCTTTTTTTCCTTTTCCCCTTTTTCTTTCCCCTTTAGTTAAATTATTTAATTAATAATATTTCCCCCTTAATAATTATTTTTTCTTTAATTAAATTATCCTTATCTCAACCCATGAGTTGTTTCTTTCCTTTTCTTCTTCCCCTCCTCTTCTGAGGAGGGGGAGTGAGAGAGCGGTTGTGGTGGAGTTCAGCTGCCTAGCAAGGTAAAACCACCACACATGGACAGTGGGATTGACTGCACCCTCAGCAAGTTTACCAATGACACCAAGTTGTGTGGTGCGATTGACACACTGGAGGGAAGGGAAGCCATCCAGAGGGACCTGGAGTTGGGGTTGTTCAGCCTGGAGAAGAGAAGGATCCAGAGAGACCTTATAGAGGCCTTCCAGTACCTAAAGGGGGCCTACAGGAAAGCTGGAGATGGCCTCTTTATCTGGGAGCGTAGTGATAGGACAAGGGGTAACAGTTTTAAACAAAAAGAGGGTAGATTTAGATTAAATATTAGGAAGAAATTCTTTGCTACGAGGGTGGTAAGGCACTAGAATGGGTTGCCTGGAGAAGCTGATGGATGTCCCCTCCCTGGAAGTGTTCAAGGCCAGGTTGGATGGGGCTCTGAGCAACCTGGTCTCATGGAAGGTGTCCCTGCCCATGGCAGGGGGGTTGGAATTGGATGATCCAACCCAAGCTATTCTATGATTCTATGATATGGGACACAGAACTTGTGATGATCAATTGTGTACTTGCTTGTTGGAGATGCTTTGCAATAGATGGAAAGCTGGCTGGTCATTCACTTCTGCATGCCGTGGCCTACATTTGTGACCATTTTGCTTTCTTTCCAACTCCTGTTCACCATCTGTTCTCTCTCCCTCTCTCCCCCCCCCCCCCCCAACTCCCCCCCCCCCCCCATCTCCTCTTTTTTCTCTTCTGTTAGTATTCATCTTGATTCCTTTTCCCCATTCCCCATGGCTAGGCAGTTGAATTGTTACTTATTCTACTATATGTTTCTTCATTAAAGTGGTCCTACTGAGCCTAAATATGCCCTTATTTGTGTAAGTGCCTGTTAGGGAGGGTAATCCATATTAGGTTTGTTTAGCAAGGAAATGTCTTCCCTGCTTTCTCTAGGGCCAAGACATAGTCTCTGGGACCATGACTTTCTCCTGCAGTTATTGCATCAGGCCTGGATGACCATGGATGATGGGAAGCTGTCCAAGAGAAGAGAGGTTTTCAGCTTTAGCAATAAGGCATGATAGCCAGCAGAGAAAATTTCTTTGCAGTTATATCATCCTGAGATGGGAGAATTAATCACAAAACCAAAAGATAAATAGAGTCCTGCTGGGTCCTGTACTTTGGCCACAACAGCCCCATGCAACGCTACAGGCTTGGGGCAGAGTGGCTGGAAAGCTGTGCAGAGGAAAAGGATCTGGGGGTGTTGGTCGATGCTTGCCTGAACATGAGCCGAC